>NC_091753.1:15831460-15966460 GCF_043380555.1 Nothobranchius furzeri | reverse complement strand
CCGTGCGGAGACGAAGAGGAGGCGAAAATTTGATATCAAGTTCAAAGAGAACGTGCTGATTATGCTGCAGAACACTGGGGAGCAGTAGCAGGGGTTGTATGAACTAGTCACTAGTCGACTTCACCGCTCTATAGTGACTTTGAATAACCTGAATAATTTAAATAAATAAGCACTTAACAGGAGGAACTACGAACAGAAAATAAATAAATACATATCTTTTAAAATTACACTAGAAGAGGCACAAATCTGATGGAGGACTTAAATGTACTAACTTGGGTCAGACTCAACCACAGAAGAGCTGAAGCTGGGTGGTAAACACACATACAGGTAGTTCTAATAACACCTGAGCTCCAGACTGATGCAACCAGTGTTACAGCGGGACTAAAGATATGATCAGGAACAGGTTACAGCGGTAGAAGATCGTGACGTCTGAGCGGTGAACAGGTGAGTGGACCTACTGGATGTCCCGCTGTCACGAATAAAAAAGCTTTATTCAGTATATTCAAACAGTTGGCATTTATTTGAACTCAACAAGATTGCAGCTGGCCAAGTGCATAAAAAAAAAATACAAAAAATTTCAATGGAAAATAAATTATGTTCACACACTTTCCGTTAAAGAGCAAAGCTAAGAAAATTATTTGCAAAAAGACAAAGAAAACTCTGGCCCTTAGGTAGTGCAAATCTCTGTATCTGTAATTTTGCACAGTAAACAACGCTATCCGACTCTTAAGTATGTAAATGAACATGTTTGTTCCCGGTAAAACTAAACAATACAATAATATACTAAAATACTCCTCTCATCTAACAACTAAACCAATGGTTGTAACGTAGGAGGAGAAGCTTTTCAAATCTTTTGTCAGACAGTCTGTTCCTCTTAGGAGAGAAGACAAGTTTGCCCAGGCTGAACAGCCTCTCAACAGGGGCACTAGATGGAGTAGCAGCATTGAGACGTAGTGACATTTTCTTAATGAGAGAATATCCACACAGAGAGCTCAAGTTTTGAGATTAAGATCTAATATAGTCTGTCACCTGGTTTTCTGCTGAAGAGGAGGTGTCTTCCTCATCATCATCAAAGGAGAAGAAACACTTAACAGGGGGAAATGTTGTAGTCATTTATTTAATTTGTTTAATTACAACTTGTTTAATTATAAATGTTACTGAAATGTGACAATAAAGAACAAATGAATAATTGTCAAACTTTTATTCTGCCAAATGAGTGTGCAGTTGACAGTTTTAATATATGAATAACACTGCTATGATATGGAATAAAGGAGTGTGTAATTAACTATTACAAGACAAAATAACAGTATATATGAAAATATCCAGCAAGTAGTAGAACTTATAATACAGAAAGTCAACTATACAGATACAACTTGACATAAGGTTGCAGGTCAGATGATAATTATAGTTTTTTTTTTCTCAAGTTCTCTTACATGTTCACTGCTAAATAGAAAACTGTTCAATTTTGCTTGGGAACTTTGTGCTCAGGTAAATGCTCATAACGGTGCGCTCGCCCCTGTTTTCGCTGTAGATCACTGACCTTGACCATGCAGATCTCCTCAGCATCAACCACCTGGTCTCTCTCCTGTTCCTCACTCACTCTCTTAAAAAATCTTCGTATATCCATCTAGCCAACACATTGAAAAACATTTTCAATTTCTAATGCCAAAAAAATGCTACTAAGCCATTTAGTTTTCACTCACAATAATTGAAACAGCCATTGGTGGATAAATGGGACAGAATATGGACAACTGTTAGCCTAATATAGCCAATGTTTGGTTGCTCATGATGATGGCATTTTCCATAATGTCACATTAAGCTGCCAAAATTTATGTTAAAGTTAGATGAGTACAATATCTCCTTTCTTTACCATAGGTAAACATAGGAAATATTAAGCAATTGACAACCCACATGGAAAGAATTCATATAAACATATAGGTTTTAATATTTGTTTTGATATAGCTTTTGAATATATGTGACATATATAAAACTGGCTGTTTTCTATTTTATAGATACATATATGTACCTATAATATAATATATATTATAGAAAAAATATATAATATAGAAAAATGGTCAATAATATACACATTCGGCCATATTCTGATTCAGGTTTTTAGTGTGGAGTGATTTTTGTGCCACCAACTGGAGCGTGCAGTGATAAATCTGCAAGAGCACAACATGCTCTGCAGTCGTATGCGGCCCTCTCTCTGCATGCTCAACTCCGTCTCTGCCTGCACAAATCTCCCTGTTGTTGCTCAATTTGCAATTTACAAAGCAATGTAGCCTCTCCGTCAGCCAATCAGACAGCTCTCCATTATGCAATCAAAGCATGTCCAGGAAATACTGCCAGGAAATTTGCACTTTTTTCAGATAAAGAGGACTTTATATAATTATATTTAATTAGGTTGATTAACCCTCCTCTTTTCCTGGGACATTTCCACTGTTCACTTCCTTTTACACATCGAGGGATCATTTATGTCTGACCAAACAGAGAAGAAACACTATATGTTGAAATTAAAAGTCCTCTTTAACTGAAAATAGTGCAATTTAACAGTTTTAGGAATGGGCAATGTGTCTTTTCTGGAAGTCAAATATGGTCACCCTAATCATGACACATGAATTACAACAAAGTATTTTGCAGGCAGTGGATAGTGACTGGTAGCTAACCAGCAGCAGAAAGCAGTTCAATAAGCTGTTAAATTGGTGTTTTTCTGTAAAGCAGTATTTCCTGGACATGCTTTGATTGGATAAAACAGAGCTGTCTGTGATTGACTGTTGGAGAGGCTACTTGTTGAGGAGAGCAGGGAGAGATTTGCATCGCAGAGACAGAGTTGAGCCCACAGAGGGCTGCAGCTCCTGCACACAAGCGCAGAGCAGGTTCTGTTTGTGCAGACTCATTACTGTACACTCAAGTTGGTGGCACTAAGTCACTCAATGAACTGGCTGGCTCGTTAATCACGTCACTTCAGGGGAGTTTTCCGACCATTTAACTATGGCGCGGCTTTTCATTATGGTTTGCGGCATGTAAACATGCTAGCGGAGTTAGCATTAGCATGTCGGTGCGGTAGCATTTTCCTCTCTCGTCTGAACTATAACCTTGAAATATTAACGGTGTGCTGCTGTTGCTGTCTTACCCTAATGTGATGTTGAGTGACTTACAAGAGCGCTGAGCAGGGTTTGCTCATCGATATATAGGTTTTGCTGTATCACCCCTGCCCCTGACTTGTCAACAAAGCTGCGGGCTTAAGGAAGTGGAGGAAGTCCTTTCTTGATACTTCCTGTGTGCGACGGTGTAGTTCTACATTCATTAATTATTATTTCTGTTTCAGACTAAAAAAAACTCATGTACCAACTACACGTGTCGTGATTGTGTTGAGCATGTAGATGTGAACAAATAAAAAAAAGTTAACTGAAAAAATAAAATAAACCAAAATGATAGGGGGGCTTGTGATTATTTTAGGGGGGCTTCAGCCCCCCTAAAACGGACCTAACGAAGTCAGCGCGGGGCAGTAAATAGACAAAAGAATAAACAGCGGGATGATGCTGTTGCTTTGATTGCAGGTAAGACAAGTATTTAAATGGAAATTCTTAATTTTTTTAAAATCTATTCCTAATTCTAAACACGTGTGGTCAAGTTCAGAGGGTCGTTTGACCTAGCTTAAATTCAGACTTGTTACTGCTGTTAATTAATCTGTTTATGGTCAAATTTTGCCTAGTTTGGTATAAGCATGCTGCTTTTCAGGACTTTTATTTGGTGTTTTTCGTTCTCTGCTTCCGTACATTTAACATTTTGACTCTATCTGCGTGGTTTGAGCAGATTTCGTTCTCTGCTTCTCCAGTCTGTTAAAAGTAATGCGCCACTCTGTCCCGCAGCCTCCCGTCCGCCTACCCGGCGTTCATTAGTAGCTGAGTGAGAGAAGCTGAGAGGGAGAGAAACTCAGACAAGCTTTAGAGCTTTTTTACTGCTGGAGAAAAAAACGTAAGTCATCATCTTCCTAAATGCAGTTATTCTCTTCTGAATCAGCACTTCTTTAAAGAAGAAATAGTTAAATGCAACAAAGGGAAATATCCTTTTATTCAGCCTGTTCATGTGACTTGTATCAAAAATAAGTCTGAACAGTGTTAAAGGTTGTTCATCTAAAAAATAGACCTGGAAGAGTTTGAAGATTTTTTTGTTTTAATAATTTATTCTTAAAACATCTTTCTCAAGTAAAATAAAGTTTCCTCTGTGAGGTCAGATAGGCCCATCGGTGCTGTTTTGAAACAGAAATAAACAAATGAATCATATTTGTCCACACAAATACTTAAATATCACAAAAACAGGAAGGACAAAAACACCGTCAAGGTAAAGTAAGACATTTTATTTTTAAATAAGCGGCTGTTTGTGATTAATCATGGACTATGGACATGATTTATATCATTATTAAATAGCCCATGTGGCCTATAGGCTATGTAACTGAGATTTAATATGAAAAATTAGATAAACCTATTTTCAAACTAGGTATTTGCTCTATGTTGATTTATATTTCATAAACATTTACGGGCCAAGGGGAACATCAGCTGCTGATGGTATAATTTGAAGAAAAAAGTCCATTATGCTAACCTCCTCCCTTCTTATTGAGAATTTTCTAGTTGTGTATAAAATGTGTATATTGTGCCTCTCTAGTCCTTAATAAAGGTTAAATAGTTTTGAATTTAGTCATGTCACATGCCAGTGATTTATAATATAAACCTATAAATAATCTATTGCAGTTTTTTTTACCATGGTTTAAAACTTTTATCTTATTATAGAGTGAATATGACAAATTATCTTTTTGTGTTTGAATGCAGGCTCAATGAACAAGTACATTCAAGGAGGAGCTCAAGCCAAAAGTTCAGATCAGCCCTCCACCAGCAGTTCAACAGCCATCACGTCTGAACCTTCTACAACATCACCCAGCCCTGACCAGGAATTACAAAGTAAAGCACACCTACAGGCCGAGCACAGCCCACAGCCAGCACTTCTGAAGGCAGAGTGAGTCCTGGATCTGAAAAAGCATCTGAAAATTACATTGGAGAAACACGTGTGCCACAACCGGTGCTTGTGTTGTGTGGATCTGTTACATAGTTCTAAATAATAACGATATGAAGTTCCTGTGTTGAGTATGTTATATTATGTAAATATCAGTCCTACTTTTTGTAAATAATAAGCAGTTTGTGCATACAAGAGAATTAAAGATAATTTAAGGCAAAGCACTTGCACATACTGTGTTATTGTGTTGTTTTTTCTGCGGGGTGGGTGGGGGTGGGGTGGGGGGGCACCACGAAGCCTTTGTGCTTAGGGCACCAAAATAGCTAGCAACGGCCCTGAACAAGAGTCTGCTTCTAGACCTGCAGAAAGAGAGGGGAAAAAAGCAACAAAAAAAAAGGGACACAACAACATTACAACAAGATCAAGCTATCACTGCGTCAATTTGATGAAGAAATATATAATCAACATTGTTTAACTCAATGGTTCCTAACCTGGGGGTCGGGATCCCCACAAGGGGGCGCCAAAGCCTCTCAGTGGGTCGCCACTTTAAGGGGTTAAAACTTAATTTATTACTTGTTTATAGCCTACATTTTGCTCCCATTTTTTTCATGAGTGAAAAGTTTACTGATATTAAGACAGGAAATAATTAGTACAGAAAAAGTAACACACTTTTAAGAACATTTTGCTCAGCCCACTGTTTAATTTCCAAGTGTCAAAAGTTCATTAAAGATAGGACTGATTAATTAATCACAGCCTTTACAGTAAATAATCTAGTATAAACAGTAATATACACATTGAAGTACATTTTGCTCAGTGTTTTTTTTTATGTGTCAAACGTTTATTGAAAGGAATGATTGATTTATCAGTGTTTACAAGAAACAATGTGTTCAGAAAAGTAATACAAACTGTCAAGCACATTATGCTCTCTTTGGTTTTGTTAATGACTTTGTTCTGTACTGGAGCCTACTATTACTCTTATCTATTGAATCAAAGCATATTAAAATGTGCTTGAACAATTTTATCATTTCTTAATAATGTTTGTACTGGAAGAGAGAATGGGAGGGGGTCATCAAAAATTTTACTGGTAAAAAAGGAGTCCCTTGGGAAAAAGGTTGGGAACCACTGGTTTAACTGAACAATCACACAATAATAAAGCACAGTGCATTAAGTGCCCACCATAGCCTTAAGACATGTGTTGAACGTGCCCAAGTCAATACTTGTGAACGTACCATGTGAGCACCTATGTGTGTACACGCGCTTGTTTATGTAAGGTTTCTCTGTAGGAGCGTCCAATAGAGAGTGGGGGGGCCACAGATCTTCCCCCCAAAGATGTGCAGGAGACAGAGGGAGCTCCAAGTCCCAGAGATCCAGAAGTTGCACCAGAGCACAGGAACCCCAGGGAGACTGCAACCAGAAAAGCCCCCGCTCCCCTCGAGAGGCACAGAGGATTGCCCCGGGGGGCCACAACCAGCAGCCGGCAGAGTCCCGGGAGATATCGGCGGCAAGCCCACAGGCCCACCCACAGCCTCCCACCCCCTAGCAGGCTGAGCCCGGGACCCAATGACCCGGGACCCAGGGGCGACCACCCCCGCCGGGGACCCAGCAGAGCCCAGGGACCCAGACCCCACCAGGCAGCCACCGGGATTGGTCAGGCAAATGCCAAAAATCTTAAACTCCCTGACCCGGGAGCCACAACCCAGGCAGACCAAGGCACCACACTCCACACCAGGTGTGGCAGGGAGAGGGGAGACGAAGATCTATATCATCAAAAGAAGTCCCAGGAGAAAGGAGGAGTCAAAGACCCCACCTGACATATACAGTCATACACAAACACAGTTACACAGTCCCTCCCTCATGCTCACACATACACATACAACCAAAGACTTACAAAAATGCACACCGGACACCCACTCATGCTCCCCATACAGACCCTATTCACTCTGGTCCCGGTACTGCTGCACATGGGGTACAACCATTACTGGTTCGCAGAGTTCGACCTTTTCTGCTGGGGTGCTGATGAGCAGGCTCCCCTGCCCAACGCTGAGCACAGCAACCCACCACCCCAGACCCCAACCGGAAGGCAGGATCTCCCTCCTAGCCTCCAGCCAAGCGACAACAGAGGTGTGCTAAGACCCCTAGTCTCCCTCCGCCTGCTCCAACATGGTGTTAGTGATTGTTGATGAGGTGTAATCCATGGCTGTGGTGAGCGGGCAGTGCGGGCATCGTCTGGCCTATGCCAGCTGATGCTACCACACCACTCCACTTGCACCCACAGCCCTCAGTGTCTAAGTGCAGTTTAAAATTGGAAGTGGGTACCGGCACTTGGGATGAGGCTGAGAAATCCCCCTGCCAAATGCCGTTGGACGTGCTCACTCCCAAGGCCCTAAGTGTATGTTTCCATGAAATGTCGTTGGTGGAAGTGTTTAAGGTGCAAATAAAATTGGGGGCAGGTTGCCACAGGAATGCGGAAATGGGGTCCATACCCACACTCCCTGACTTGTACACCCCCCAAGGTCCTATGTGCATGTTTGTGTGACGATGTGAGGGAGCAGGAGGAGAGAAATGTGTAGGGATGGGGAGGAATGGCTGGTTGGGTTTAGCCCTCCAGGGAGCCAGCTCCCCCACTGGCCCCAATAGGCACCTCTGTTGTCAAAATGCCACCCAGAGCATGGAGACCCCGCCCATCCTGCCAGGGCCCAAAGCAGTGCTGGACTGACCATAGGGCATAGCGGGCAATTGCCCGCTGGGCCGACCCTTTCATCTTTTATGGGCCGGTGTCTGTTTTTTTTTTTTTTTTTTTTTTTTTTCCTCTGGCCTCTAGTTGTTGCGGACAACTTGTCCGTGCCGCCCCACGCGATGCCTCGTAAAAGTTGGTGGATTGGCCAATTGGTAATAATACACTCTGGGCTGGACCAATAGCCAGAGGTCTGATGCACCCGCCAGTTGTTTGTGAATCTCAGTAAACAGACAGACGAGCTTAACAAAATGGAGAACAAAAAACGGAAAGGAGGAGCGGAGAAAATTCGACTAAAAAAGAAACTGGCCCTTCAGGCTGATGCTGGCACATGTGTTAAAATCTCACAGTTGTTTGGTAGTGAAGGTTGAAGTAAAATCAATTTAGGAAGTGATGGAGCCTCAGCCCAGCGACAGGTTGGAGAAGAAAAGAGGGAGGAGGAGGAGAAACCCGAGCCGGTGTTGTGCCATAAATTGACTCGCTGCCAAAAAATGATTAGCCACCGCGGGATCGCGCACGGTTAGGTAATTGCATTTCTAGACAAAATTCCCCAGGATTTCGCCCTAAAACTCAGCATATCTAGCAATATGGACATTCAGAAAGCAAAGATAACCTCTTCCGGTACTTAAACAGATGTTTATCGCGGATATTAGTGTGGCAGTGTTTGTGGCACCCTGCGCGGGAGCACGAGGACGTGCTTGTGGAAAGAGGGAGGAAGATGTGGCAGTGTGAGCATCCACAATGTCCCGATTGATGATGAGCCCTGGCTACTTAGCCAAGGAGATGTCCCTTTGGCTGACTGGTTAGAGCGTATGACTTTCACCCCAGAGGTCTGGGGATCGAAACATGCCAGGGCACTCCTTTCTGCACCTTGCCACATTAGTTTTTCCAGTTCGGAAGTTGTTTTAAGTGTTGCTATTTGTCTTAAACGTTCACAATGAGGATATATTAATCCTTTTTGCAATATTTGCGATTGAAAGATGGTTTGTGCCACAAACTTTGTGGTAAGAACTGTCTTTCTTTATGTTACAGCCTTGATACTAAAAAAATAAATAACAATGTAAAATGGCACCCTGTATTGAATGTAAACGTTGTATAAATGGAAATAAACAATTCTCCAGCGATTTAATTTTTTTCCCCTTCCTTTCTTTAGTCCACTTGACATGGAGCCACAGTTAACTAGTTTGGGGCACATTTTTACTTGAAAAAAAGTATTTAAAATGATCAAGCTTTGGCTTTAATGACACTGTGTAGGTTACTATCTATACATTACGTTGCTCTATTTAAAAGTAACAAGATAAAAGCACTTCAGCACATAAAATTAAGATTGTCACTTGCCAAATAGACTACACCCTCCCGTTTACCTATAAGAAATGCCTCAAAATATCTTTAAATTCTTTATTGATGATTTAAGTGTAGACAAATAAAATGGCATTTTACTTGCCAAAAAGTGATTGAATCGCTAAGATTTTCATAGAGGCTAAAATTGACCAAATAAGGGTTTTATGTATTATCTGTTGATGTTACTGTACTCATACTGCCTACTGTATCATCATAAACACCCCAAAAATGGCAACAAAAAAAAGAAAAGAAAAGAAGATAATTTCCCTTGCCAAAAATTGATTACAGTGTCCTGGTCACCTGTAAAGGGTTACATTTACCTAAATATTACTTTATTTATTATCTCTTGATGTTATTAGTGCCATCACAGGATGCCGGTTGTCTTTCACATTCATAAACACCTAAAAAATGGCAACAAATGATCATTTCCCTTGCCAAAAATTGATTACAGTGTCCTGGTCACGTGTAAAGGGTTAAATTGACCTAAATATTACCTTATTTATTATCTCTTGATGTTATTAGTGCCATCACAGGATGCTGGGTGTCTTCCACATTCATAAACACAGAGTCCTGGTCACCCATAAAGGCTTAAATTGGCATAAACATTACTTCATTTATTATGATGCTGGGTGTGTTCCACAATCATATTCGAATAAACATGAAAATATTCCGTCCGAATATCTGTTTCTTGTTATAAATATAACAGCTAGAAGCATTTACAGTTAAAATAGGAGAAACACGTGACTCCCCAGGAAGGGTCGTAACACCACTTGCCTCATGCACATAAGTGAACAAAACAAAGCAGCATGGAGACACTCCGTCTCCAACCACCTCTCAGGCAGCAGCCTGCACTCCCAAGTTCTACACGTCACCAGAACATAAACAACCGCAACACAATAAAAGCAGTGTTTTACAAAATGGAAGGCCTGTAGTGTTTATTCTCTTACAGTAACAACTTATCAATTTTTTGGAGGAATTTATTTAGAATTTTTTGGTTTTTATTAATTGTGCAATAGAAAAGTAATCGCTAGATTAATCATCTAAATAGTCATTAGAATAGTCGACTATTCGATAAAATAATCGTCAGAATAATCATTTTAAAAATAATCAGTTACCCCCAACCCTACTTTTTAGAATACCAGGATAGGAAGGATGGTGTAGGTTTACGTTTATTAGATTGATACATAAATACTACCAATAAGAAAGTGTACGTTGGTGTGTGTCAGAAACAGCGTAAAGCTTAATGTCTTTTCCAAAAAAAACAGGTGATGGGCGGGTCTCCAGTCAAAATGCCCGAGCTGAATTTTTGTCCCAGTCCAGCCCTGGCCCAAAGCAGCAGCATCACAGAGCCTCACGGAGTCCGAGGGCTCCAACCCAGCCCCACCGCCCCACCCCAGCAGAATATCTACGCCCATCCCTGCATTTGCACAACTTCCAGATTATAAAAGACATAGGACATCCAGGTAAGGTTGGGTCCTCCCCCTCCTGGACTTCCCCCTCCCCTGTGATGGGACAGCAGAGGAGCCAAAGTCTACTTGAGGCCCCTGAACCCGAGTCAGGCAAGGCTGCATGTTCCTGCCTTCTCCCCGGCAGCATACATGTCAGGACCCGACCCCCAAGGCCCCGCCCAGATTCCCCCACGGAGCTGGCCACCCCGAGCCCCCAGGCCCCCACTCAGACCCGCCCAGGGGCAATGCAGCTGCCGGGCAGTGACCCATGGCCACCGCCAAGACCTCCAAGGGGCCCCACTCACAACCGCCAGTAGTCCACCCTCCGAGGCAACCCAAGCACCTCCAGAGGGGGGCAGCGGCCCCCCAGTCCCAGACACCCCCCAGTGAACCCACCTCCAGGGAACGTCCAGAAACTCCAAACTCAGACCCTCCACCCCCTCACCCACATCATCCCGCAGGACAATATCAATGGTCCTCCGTCATCGCTATGTGATGGATCCGATCAAAGGAGCACAGAGAGATTGATTTGAAGTGGAAGCAGAGGCTATATCAAGCGTAATAACAAAAGATTTCTATACTGGTTGATGCAAAGAGTATCTCTATTTTTCCAATTCAAGAGGATAGTTTTCTTAGCAATGCATATGGCAGTCAGAACCAGGTGAGCCACAGATGTTTCAATTGGGACATCATCCAGGATTCCCAGTAAACAAAGAGAGGGGGTGGTTGGGATATGACATTTCAGACACTTTGACAGGTCTTCACATACTCTACCCCAAAATTCCTGGACAGGTGGACAGGACCACAATGCGTGAATGTATTTGTCAGGAATGTTGTTTGTGCAGTGTGTACAGGTGTCAGACGACACAAACCCCATCTTGAATATCCGATGACCTGTATAGTAGAATTTTGTACTGAATTAATTGTAAATTGGAGTGTCTGATCATTTCAAAAGTTTTTAAACAAGTTTGGGACCAGAAGTTCTGGTCAAAGCTGGCTGATAGATCCACCTCCCATTTTTCAATAGGGATTGCTATTCTATCGTCTATTTTGGACAGTGTCTTATATACTTTAGACAGTAGTTTGGGGGGTTTGAGATTATAGAAGTCTAATACCCTTGGTGGTGTTTGTAATTCTATTTTATTGAGCTTAAATTTTTGTTTGACTACAGATTTAATTTGGTGATATTCTAAAAAACTATTCTTGTCTATTCCAAATTGGGAGACTATTCTATTAAATGGGACGAAGTCCAGTCCTTCATATATGTGTTCCAGGTATAGGATTCCTTTGTTTTTCCAGTCCGGAAGGTTCATCATTTTATTATTTTGCAAAATATCAGGATTATTCCAGATAGGTGTGCGTCTGCATGGTACTAGTGAAGACTCTGTCATTTTAAGATACTCCCACCATGCTGTCAAGAGGTGCTGATACTAACACTTTTGAAGCCTTCATGTTTTCTTATGCTTGAGCTAATAAATGGTAAATCTGAACGCTCTATCGTATTGCAAAGTGTCTGTTCCATGTCTAACCAAGACTCATCTAGTGGGTTATCTTGCAACCATCTTGGTATATATTGCAGCCTGTTGGCTAAGAAATAATAATAAAAGTTGGGTAGATCCAGTCCTTCTCTGTCTTTGATCTTCTGAAGCGTTTTAAAGCTAATTTGTGGAGGTTTATCCTGCCAAAGGAATTTGGTAATTGAGGAGTCCAGAGATCTAAACCAGTCAGCTGGTGGTTTGTTTGGGATCATTGAAAATAAGTAATTTATTCTGGGTAAGACCATCATTTTAATTGTAGCAACTCTCCCCATGAGTGATTTCTGTAAGGATTTCCATCTTGCAAGTTCATCTTCCACTTTCTTTAAAAGTGGGATGTAGTTTAGTTTGGTTAGATCTGCTAACTTGGGAGAGACATTAATTCCCAGGTATGTGATATTCCCTGACTCCAATTGTGTATTAAGTAAATTGACAAAAGAGAAATTAATTGGTAGAACTGTGGATTTTAACCAGTTTATAGAGTAATCTGAAACTTTTGAAAAAGAGTTTATCAGTTCTTTTGAATGAGAGAGAGAGGATTGAGAATTCCGGAGAAAGAGTAAAACATCATCTGCATAAAGACTGATCTTATGTTCTATTTTCTTACACTTTATCCCTTTAATACCTGTTGTTTGCCTACTTGCTTCTGCTAGTGGTTCGATAAAGATAGCAAACAGTGAGTGGGCATCCCTGCCTGGTCCCCCCTCTGAAGACAGAAGCTAGCTAATATTTGGTCGTTTGTCCTGTCACGTGCAGCAGGTGAACTGTATAATGTTTGTAGCCAGTTTATGAAGAAGTTCCCAAAACCAAATTTATGTAAAGTTGCAAATAAGAACTTCCATTTAACTCTATCAAAAGCCTTTTCTGCATCTAGAGATAATATACTAGTTTCTATGTTTCTACTGTAAGAGAAATCTATCAAATTAAGTAATCTACGTGAGTTTGTGGATGACTGTCTACCCGTGATGAAACCAGTTTGGTCAGGGTGTATTATGAAGGAGGTTACCTTTTCTAAACTTTTTGCCAGGGCTTTACAAATTATTTTGAGATCAACATTAATAAGAGTGTTACGGCTGTTGCTGTTTGCCTCAGAAATCTGACACTGCAGAGGACAATCAGTGCTGCCTCCACCTCCTACCTGCACAGCTGCACTCACTTGGGCTGATCACCTCCTGAGCAGCTGCCAGGAGGAAGGGAGAGACTGGATCTGTGCCAGTTCTCTCATGTGCTCCATTTGTTTGTGTTTTAATGGCTCCTCTATTGGTGGATATGGAGAAGGACGGGGAGTAACACAGAGGCATGTGCTTCAGATGTGGAAATTGTAAACATAGATTTATTAAAAGGATTTTAAAATGACAAAAAGCTCCAAATCTAAAAGTACTTAAACACATCGTTAAAATGGCCAAGGGTTTACGTTTAAAACAGACATCGAATGCTCCCAAACATTCACAAAACAAAGTCCACTGACTTAAACACAAGTTTGGGAGCCAAGAGGTAACCAGCACTCTGGTCCCTCGTCTGTTAAAAACCTCTAAAAGCTCTCAAGCTTCACTAAGCTTAAAGAACTAAAAACCCATTTAAAAGCCATTAAAACACAAACAAATGGAGCACATGAGAGAACTGGCATAGATCCAGTCTCTCCCTTCCTCCTGGCAGCTCTCCCTTTTATGCTGCTCAGGAGGTAATCAGCCCAAGTGAGTGCAGCTGTGCAGGTAGGAGGTGGCGGCAGCACTGATTGTCCTCTGCAGTGTCAGATTTCTGAGGCAAACAGCAACAGCCGTAACAAAGAGAAATTGGGCCATAGCTGGTAGGAAATGCAGGGTCTTTACGTGGTTTTAACAAGAGACTAATATTGACTGAATTCATGTTTGGCTGTAATCTGCCACTCTGTTCGATTTCCCTCACCATTCTGAAAAATATTGGAGCCAGAATGATCCAGAACTCTGCTGGGAACCCGTCTGGACCTGGAGCCTTTCTATTAGGCATGGATTTAAGGGCTTCCTGGAGCTCAGCTGATGTTAGTGGCGAGTCCAGGAATGTAACTTGGTTGTCTGATAATTTAGGAAGTGTTATCCTGTCAAGGAACTTGTTGATCTCGTTATCTGATAGGTTTACCTGTGGTGAGTACAAAGTTTGGTAAAAGTCTCTGAAAGTGTTGTTTATGCTTTCAGGGTCATAAACTATATTCCCGGTTGAGTCTTTAACAGCAGATTTGGTGGTTTTCTCTTTATTTATTTTTAATTGGCTAGCTAAAAATTTACCTGATTCATTACTATGTTCAAAGTTTTCTATCCGTAGTCTTTGTGCTAAAAATTGTGTCTTTTTGTCAATAATTCCATGAAGTTCTAATTTAGCTTTACGTAATTTGCTCATTAACTCTTCTTCTGTGGATGCCTCTAAAGACTTAATGATTTCCTCTAACTCCTGAATATGTTTGTTTTTGCTTGGTGGGATTGTCTTCTTGTTTACCAGAGTTAAAGAAACCGGAGCATGGTCGCTGACAACTATGGGGTGTATCACAGTGTCTGAAATGTCAGCCAACAATGAGCTGCTGACTAGAAAATAATCCAAACATGAATGAGAGTGGTGGATGTGTGAAAAAAAAGTATACAGACTACGGTTAGAATGAAGAGATCGCCATGCATCACAAAGCCCATAATCTCTCATGTACTGTTTAACTATGTTAGTGGATTGCCAATTGCGCTGGGTCCCAGCTGTACTGAGCCTGTCTGTTAAAGAGTTCATCCAAAAATTAAAATCGCCTCCAAGTATAAGTGGACAGTCCAAGTGTTCGGAGAGTACAGAGAAAAAATTATGAAAGAGTGAAGGGTCATCAATATTTGGACAGTATATGCTGACAGTACATAAGCTTTGGTTCTGTACAGATATTTTTAACATTATAAATCTACCCTCTGAATCAGAAACTGTGTCCAGTACTGTGAAATTGATGTTTTTGTGTAATAAAATAGCTACACCTCTTTGCCTAGAGTTATAACAGGCAGAGAACATGCTGGGAAACTCAGGTGTTTTAAGTTCATCTGCAGATGTGGCAGATCTGTGAGTCTCTTGTAATAATATTATGTCTGCTTGCACTCTCTTTAGCTGATCAAAAATCTTTAATCTTGTATCTCTGGAGCCAGCTTCATGTACGTTCCATGAGACAAATCTTAGTTCACCCATAGATGTGTGTGTGAGTAGCTACAATATGACGCCTTCACGTGAATAAGATGGAATAAGTAACTAAATGTATAAAATAGTATGTTAATAAATAACAGAAAAGTAGATAAGAAAAATAATAATAATAATAAAGATCCAGCAGTGTTTGTGGTTGTATTATTTGACGCATAAAGTATGATAGTGTGTGTGTGTGTGTGTGTGTGTGTGTGTGTGTGTGTGTGTGTGTGTGTGTGTGTGTGTGTGTGTGTGTGTGTGTGTGTGTGTCTCGAGTCTGACACAGTGTTGGAAAGTTGTGTGGTTGTGCCATACAGGTGTAAAGGTACAGAAGCGGGTAAAGAGAGGAAAGGAAAGAATTATACAGGTTAAAGAAGAAGAAAGACCTAAAAAGAAAAGGTGATGGGGTGTGAGGTGGTGATGAACAGGTGAAATCATCTAGAATACGGATCTAGCAGCTATTTATTTAGCTGACGTTCTCAAACCCAGCGAATCCTGATAAGAATAATAAATGTGTGACCTGATGTTGGGCTAATACAGCCAGTCAGTCACTCCTCGCTCCTTACAAAGTTTGCTATCCACATAAAGCTTATCCAACGAGATGACAGCCCTCTTCCCATCCTGGATAAACTTTTTGCGCAGCGGAAAGAGGACTCGGCGCCAGTCCAGAATTTCCTTAGGGAACTGGTCATTTACACTAAAGTCTTTTCCTTTGAGCTCTCTTCCGTGACTTTTAACAAGATCCTTCTGCTTAAAATGTTCAAATTTAGCCACGATGGGACAAGGTCATACACCATACATAATATTCCTTAAGACAAAAGAGCAGGTTGGCACCCCAACACTGACAAACATGTGACTCGCACTGGAGCTCCTTGAGTATTTCAGCAATATTCTCATGCTGACATTATAAGCCACCGTTAGTTTTTTAATACTACTTTGCTTATACAGTATGTACACCACAGGTGGGTAGTGTACATTGATGTACAGTGCACATTAAAAAGTAAAATTTCCACTGGTATGGAGCATATACCCAACTTTGTCCCAAGTATATTTGCCTGGGCGTACAGCTTCCTCCGCTGTCGTAAAATATCCTTGTCATGAGATAAGTCATCATCAATAACATGGCCCAAATAAGTGACCTCACTGCACACATCAAGAGCAACGTTTAACAAGTAGAATCCAGGAAATGTTAGCAGAACCACTTTTATTATTAGCTGTCAGGGTCAGGTCTTGAGCAGACATCACCTTCTCACTCATGGTTCACTCAAACTACTTTTCTTGAATATGCCACTTAGCACTCGTGGGTAACAGGAAGTAAACCCACTCTAGTAACTGCTACAACTGCAAGGGGCATGTGAGCACTGGGTTGGACCTTTCTTGGCTGTGCAGGCATCACAGCAGCGAACATAAGGTTCCACATCCTGGTGACAACCAGACCAGTAGAATCTGGCTCTGCAGCATTTTAGCCACCCTAAAGTGGCCTGCGCCCACCGAGCCGTGGACCATCCGGAGCACCTTGGGCCACAGGTATCGAGGAACCAGCAGCTGAAGGATGTCTAGCTGTGTGGCCGGTGCCTGCAGGAGGAACCTCCTCCCATAGAGGTAGTGGCGGAAATGTCAAACCTAGATAACAGAGAACAGTTCCCGCCGAGTGACACAATAGTTCCTTTCAGGTCGGCTGAGGGTGCGGCTATAATAGACAATTGCCCGCTCACCATCCTTCCCTTCCTGGGAAAGAACCACCCCAAGTCCTCTGTTACTGGCATCAGTGTCCACAATGAAGGGCAAGTTTGGATCGGGGTAGTGCAACACTGGGGCCTCGACAAGTTTAGCCCTGAGTGTTGCAAATACAGCGGCACAGTCTACATCCCAGGGGAATGTCTGCCCTTTCCGAGTCAGTTCGTGCAGGGGGCTAGCGATGGTGACAAAGTCTTTAACAAACCTACGGTAGTAGGAGGCCGACCCCAGGAAGCTACGTAGCTCACCATCATCACGTGGCTCTGGCCAATCTCCCAGCGCCTTGACTTTGTCTGGGTCCGTCGATACTCCAGCCATGCTGATGATGTGGCCCAGGAATCTGGTCTCTGCGGATAGCCTCAAACACCTCCTTGAGGTTTGCAAGTGCAGCTGTAAAGTTGGGTGCATGTACCAGGAGATAGTCCAAGTAGATGACACAGCGGCTTCGTCAGCCTTTTCCATCAGGCGCTCGAATGTGGCTGGCGCATTGCAGAGACCAAATGGCATTTCCTTAAACTGCCATAGTCCCTGCCCGATGGTAAATGTGGTCTTAGGGTGGGCTTTTTGGGCCAGCTCCACTTGCCAGTAGCCACTGCGAAGGACCAGCGTGCTGAACCACTCTGACCCTGCAACACAGTCAGTGGTGTCATCAATACGTGGAAGAGGATAGGAGTCTTTCTAGGTGACATCATTTAGCCACTGATAATCCACATAGAACCTCCAGCCTTTGTCCTTATTTCCCACCAGGACCACCGGTGCTGCCCAGGGGCTGTTTGATGGCTCTATCACATCAGTCTCCAGCATCTCTTTAATCTTCTTTTCCGTCGCAGCCCGCCTTGACAAAGGCAAATGACAGGGACGCAGGCGGATGGGTACTGCCCCACCAGTGTCAATGTTATGCTGTCATGTTGTGGTTAATGTGCTTCACCCAGGACATGAAGAACCACACGAGAAGAGGTAAATAAAAATACAAGTGTTTTATTTTAAAGGAGAAAAGAAAACTAGAACTAAGGGCGCTGCTTCTGAAAACAGTGTTGTGATTATTGGGCACGAATAATTTGTAAGCTTGTACTTACTTTTTGGATTCATCAAGAAATTCGTAAATATGGAAATATTTACCGACTTATTAATTAGGATATTAGAATATCCACGGGGCACCACCCCTTTTTTAACAGGGGAACAATGAATCCACACCTCTTATTAATCTAGTCTAAACTTTCCGTGAGATCTCAACGAGCTGCCGTTAATTTCATTTCACACTAACAAATTCACTTGAAACAAAACTGAATTGGCAATACATTTATTAACTAATATATTCACTTCAGCTCCTTCTGAAGCGTTAAATCAATATCAACCAACCTATTTTATCAACAACAATTAAACAAGTCATGAACAATGAAATGATAATGTAAAATAATCTGAGGTGGTGAAATCTCATGATGGAGGTATTTGGAACGAGATGGCTGACTCCCTTTTGTTTGAGGGAGCAAGGAGTGTGTGTGTGTGTGTGTGTGTGTGTGTGTGTAAGCTGAGATGATGTGAAGATGGCTGGTGGCTGGAGCAAATCAGACCAGCCTGTGTGGGGAGGGGTGTGTTTAGCGCAGACCCTCAGTGATGTGTATGTGTGTCTGTATTTCCTCTCAGATACAGGCACAAAGGTTTAGCTTTCCTTTAACTCAATCACAGTAAACTTAAAAACTTCAGAACCGCTTCACAAAGGTCAATAAACAAAATAGATCAATCATAAATGAGATACCTAATAGTTTGTCAGCCTGGCCACAGCATAAAACTTTAGATATTACACTGAAAGAAAAGACCTTACTTCAAGATGATCCGATGGCGTTTTTGGTACGAGAAATAGAGAAAGCCGTTGGTACATTAAAGCAATTCGAGTGGTGTGATTGCTTATTCTGGACTTACTAGAGAGAACGGAAGAGAAAGTGAGAGAGAAAAAAACTTTGAACAAACGAAACAGCGAGGCGTCCCTCAGATGTTCAATCGGCGTTCTCCATTGATTTGATGGTTTTCCGCGGCTCACTCCGTCCAATTCAGCCGCCAGGCCTCGTGCACACGTTGTCCGGAGATAGCAAATGGGTGCGTCTTTCAACGCCAGTTGAACTGGACAAAAGACCATAAGTTTTGTTTTTCGCTGGGATTTATAGCTTTTCACTGTCTGGCGGGCTGACTCTGTGTGGGTCAGCACATGCGCAGAAACCTGTGCTCCGCTTTGGTGACGTCATCACGCTGCTTCCGGGTGCAAAGGCTAATGGGAAATGAAGTTGTTGCTGGCGCTGACTTTTAATATCTGCTTTTCAGAGCGCAGATGACACAGTCTTTTGGAGAAATTACTGCATAGTAATTTCCTCATGAGGGCAGACCCTCAACAACAGGAACAGGATGGAACTGGAATCCATGAAGACAAAAAAGGTGAGCGAGGCCAGAACCAGAAAACCAGGAGAATATGAATCCATATCTGAAAGTTCTTACGGTCTGAAGCCAGGATTTGAGCGGAGGCGAACTGGGAGAGGCTGGAACGGGTGAGGTGGTTCTGAGCGTGGGCAGGCAGGCAGGTTTGGAGAAAGGAGGCCAGAGGATCCTTGAATGGCAGGACGTGAGACAACTCCAGGCAAGGTAGGTGGTGCAGAACAGGATACTAGGACAGGATACACAAAAATCATTAGACCAGGATCACGGGAACCAAAGACAGATTCTAGGCTAGATGCTACCCATATGAGAGCATCAACCGGCACTGGGGTTGAGTCACACCACTCCTTAAATCCACTGAACCTCCGATTAGTGGAAACTCCCAACAGCTGTGACGGATGCCACACCCACCTGTAAACACAGAGCTGACACACCTCACCAGTAGGTGGAGGCAAACCGTGACACATGCTGGACCAGGCTGGTGCGGGAACACTCCTCATTCCTGGCAGCAAAAATATCCATAAAGTCCTCCAGCAGACCTTGAAGTGGTTCACTCTGCTCCTTGCTTAGTCCTTTGCAGCTGCATTGGAACAGTTCTTGAACAGTCTGTTCAGTCTCCCTGAAAGGCAGACCAGTGTTTGGCAGGGTGCCACTTCAGTGCGGTAGTACCTGGTTGGGGGCCTCCATCCCTGCCAGTGCCCTCGCCTCCTGGCCTTCCTCCCTACCATGATAGTGGAGCAGAATGGTTCTTTGGGCCATTGAGAGCGTAGCTGCATGTTACAAACCCTGATGATAAGTGTTGTGGTAGAGGGGTAACGCAAGAACTGGTGTGGAGAAAGGAGGAGCGTAAATAAAATGTATTTTATTAACAAAGGGGTTAACACAAATACTCAGTCCTTGACCGGAATAAAATGACTAAATGAAAATGCACTCTAATCTAACTAAACGAAGGTGACGGAGAAAACTCAAAACACCTGAGGCAAAAGGCCTCAGGGAAGAAAACACAAGAATGTCTTTATTAAACGAAAATGCCAGAGCTAAATAACTAAAACAAATCTCGATGGCTATAATTATCCTAAATATATTCTGTCTAACAAAACTAAAGCGAGCTCTAGGGCTGAAAAAGGAAACTGAAATTCAAGCTCTAGAGCAGATGAAAAGGATCACTAAATGAAAAACGGCTATTAATTACCAAAGGATTTAACAAAAGAGCTTTCTATCCTAAACACTGAATTTACCAATGTTCTTATCCAAATTTATCAACACGCGAAACCATTTACTACCAAATGATCCCAGGACAGAGGAGAGAAGAACAGGTGTTTAGGCTGTGGTTCTCTCCCAGAGAACTGAAAGCTGCAGTCCTTTAACCCATCAGTCCTCATTAGCTGATGGCTTGCAGCTGGGACACTGAAGGCAGGCAGAGGTGGAGGCCAGCCTGACGGAGGACCTGTCCAAGGTCCTGAACGGCATGGAGGGAGCAGAACTGGGCCATTCAAGATGTGGGAGCCCAGTATTCGTAACAGCCCCCTCCTCAAGAAAAAAAAGGAGAAAACAGTTAAAACCTCATACATTCAAAACTGATTTCTATTCTTTTTGTTGTTCAACACTAAACAACGGAATCCATGTCAACATGAGGGCTCCTGCTTACTACATAACAGGGAGCTTACTAAGTCATCCCTGGTCTTCATGCGGACCTAGAGGCGGGCGGATTAAACAGAAATTATCAGCTGGTGCTGATCCCTAGCACTACTGAGTGTTCCAGAGATGTCTGGAAGAACCAGACAACACTAACCTCCTTGCCGCAACACTATAAAAAACAACAAACAGACTCGTCCTAAAGAGGGGGAGTCTCTACAGCCTACCAGGGAGACCCTCAAGGGATTCCAAGATCCGAACATCTACGCAACAGTCCATCTGCAAGGACGTTATCTGCACCACTTTTGTGGTGGATTTCGATGGGAAACTCCTGGAGAAGCAGGGCCCATCGCATCAGTCTCTGGTTGTGATTAAACATGCGCTGGAGAAAAACTAAGGGGTTATGGTCAGTGTAAACGATGGTGGGGGAGGAAGAAGAGCCAACATAAACATGTTACATGTTGTAATGCTAAAATGAGGGCCAGAGTCTCCTTCTCGATCGTGGAGTAGTTAATCTGTTATTTGTTGAACTTCCTAGAGAAATACCCCACGGTGTGGTCAATCCCATCCTGGTCCTTCTGTAGTAGCACACCACCAGCCCCCACAGCGCTAGCATCTACCTCCAGCTTAAATGGCTTAGCCAGGTCCGGAGCTGCAAGGATAGGAGCACAACACATGAGATTCCTCATATCCTCAAAGGCTAGCTGACTTTCAGGAGTCCACAGGAACTTAGTCTTAGTGCTCAGTAAATCAGTCAGAGGTTTGGCTACAGTAGAGAAGTTCCTGCAGAACCCTCGGTAATAACCAACCATTCCTAGGAAACGTAGTTCTCTTCGTGTCGAAGGAACAGGGAAAGATGATGTTAGGTAATTTTATTTCCCATCCAGGGTTACCTTAGGGAAAGTTCAACACGCAGGGGTTATATTAATAAGCCAATCAATTAACCCATACCAATACTTGACCAACAATAAACAATTTACACTTTGTAAAGTGGAGAGAGATCAATGATACACACGAGTCGGTAGTCAATTCGCTCTCATCAGACAGAACCCTCAGAAAGCATTTATTAAGGACACACAAAATGGTAAACGCACACACATTTACACACATGGAGAGGTTCTCAGAGCCTCTCAGGGAGGAAGGCACACCAGGTGCAGGTTTTACAACAACAGAGCTGTCTGGCCCATAACCCAGAGTACTACTGATAAGTTATGGTACTGAGTGCAAGGTCAGCCCTCCCTGTTGGAGGAATAGAAGTGGATAAACAATGAACCTTCGTTTAACCTCCAGATGTCAAACCATTAAAGACATTATTAACAGTAAAATATCAGTTTTTTCCCAACAGATGACATAGCACGCATTTTGTCTTGTAATACTTTAACCTGACCATGACCTACCTCCTTCCCCAAATAGTTTACTGTTGCCTTGACGAACTCACATTTCACCAGATTTAGTGTGAGTTGTGCTTGTTCTAGTCGGTCAAATACCTCACGTAGTGTACTCGGACGCTCGGGCCAGGTGGAAGTGTATATGATGTTGTCATCTAAGTAGGCGCTACAATGAGGAAGATCAGACAACACAGAGTTAATGAGTCAATGAAATGTGGCGGGGCATTTCTCATGACAAACGGGAGAACAGTGTAATGGAGAAAGTTATCAGGAGTCACAAACGCAGAGATCTCAGACGCTCGAGAAGTTAAAGGCACTTGCCAATAACCTTTTAAAAGGTCCAACCGAGAAACGAAAGTTGCAGCACCTACGCTGTCCACACAGTCATCCACCCTGGGTAGGGGAAAAGAATCAGGCACCATTACCGCATTAACCTTACGAAAGTCAGTAACAAAACGAAAGGTGCTATCAGGCTTGTTCTCCAAAAGACAGGGAGAACTCCAAGGACTCTTACTGGCCACTGCCAACCCATTCTTAATTAAATAACCAGTTTCTTCATTTATTGCTCTTCTCTTGAGAGGCCTAGCTCTATAGGGGTGTTGTTTAATCGGACGTGGATCCACAAGCTCCACATCATGCACTGCCAGAGGGGTTCGGGAAGGTACGTCAGTGAAACGTTCGAGATGGTTAGTAACACGATTAGTCAGCTCTTCTCATATCAGAAGAGAAATGTTGGAGGGTTCATGGAAGCTCTTTAAGAGATTCAGAGTTTGACAGCCGTGGACTAATAGGCTGAACAGGACCCTGACTGGAGTCATCGGAAAGCTCAGGAGAGAAGGCCTCAGAGTGGACCACAGGTACACACACCACTGGATTGGTCTCCACTCTGTGCTTATAGAGTTTCAGCATGTTAACATGACATAGTTGAGTCTTGCGCCTCCTAAAGGGGGTTTTTATCACATAGTTGTGATCATTAACTTTAGTTAGGACCTTGAAGGGTCCCTCAAATCTGGGTGAGAGAGACGACACACACATGGGTTTCAGCATTACTACTAGGTCTCCCACAGCGAAGCTTCTAGGTTTTGCTTTTCTGTCATACTGTACTTTCATGTTACAT
This sequence comes from Nothobranchius furzeri, assembly GCF_043380555.1. Taxonomy (NCBI): domain Eukaryota; kingdom Metazoa; phylum Chordata; class Actinopteri; order Cyprinodontiformes; family Nothobranchiidae; genus Nothobranchius; species Nothobranchius furzeri. The sequence continues at coordinate 15,942,917 of NC_091753.1, read as the reverse complement.
TTAGCTTGGTGTAAATGCTCCTGTGCTATACGGTTGGCGTTTCTTAATCGGGCTTCAAACGAAGCAACATACCTATTAACCGTTTCACCCCCTCTGGGGGCAGACCAAAGAAACCGTTCTTTTAAGGCTTTAAGGGGCCCTCTGGGGGTGTGGCCAAAGACCAATTGTGAAGGACTGAACCCCAAGGACTCCTGAACCACATCATGGGCTGCAAAAAGAACAAAGGTAACTCCCTCGTCCCAAGTGCGATCAGTAGAAAGACAGTATTTCTTAAGTATTGACTTCAAAGTTTGGTGCCAACGTTCTAAAACACCTTGGCTTTCTGGATGATAGGCTGAAGACGTGACATGTCTAATGCCTAGATTCTCTGAACCTTTTTTAAAGAGCCGAGATCTAAAATTTGTGCCTTGGTCGGTTTGTAAAACCTTCAGAAGACCGTACACAGAGAAGTAACCAGTTAAGGCTTTTGTAACGACCTAGTGGTTATTGATGACAAGGGCGTGGCTTCTGGAAACCTGGTGGAGGAACACATGATCGTCAATAGAAACCTTTTTCCCGATTTGGTAACAGGAAGTGGTCCCACACAATCAACCACTATATGCTCAAACAAAGTGGTAACCACAGGCACAAGAGACAGAGGTACAGGACGTATCTTCTGGTTAGGTTTTCCAACCATCTGACACACATGGAAACTCTTGCAGTATTCAGCTACTTGCTTTTTCATATCGGGCCAAATGAAATGTTGTATCAGTAAATTATACATCTTGTTGATTCCTAAATGACCTGACCAGTCACTTTCATGGGCTAAAGAGATGACTTTACCTCTGAACGGAGTAGGCACAACGATCTGTTTAATCATTCCCCATTCTGCCCCTTGAGCAGAAGGCAGGGACCAACACCGGAACAATATTCCATTTTCTAATTGGTACCGACTCTGACCCGGCTGAATCTCAGCGGTAGGGTCCACCTGTTCAAATAAATTCTTCAAACTTTCATCCTCCTTTTGGGCGGAGGAAAGGGTGTCCGAGAACGCGGGACAATCTCTGGAGTCAGACTTTTCTTGATTCACTCTATCATCAGAGTCGGGGCTCTCCTCTGCTATTTTTATCTCATAAAGGAGAGGTTGCAACAAAGTGTTTTCCAAGGTGATGTCTGAGTTATCAGGTCCTTTTTTCTGGGACCAGGTCACAACACACACTGGGAAAATAACAGGTTCGTGCAAAACAGGAACCTCTACAAGTTCTGGAGTAGGGATGACTTTTCCACCAGCTAAATCATTTCCCAGCAACACATCTATGCCTTTAATCGGCAGCTCCTCACAAAGGGCCACATGCACATCACCACTTATAACTGGACTATTTAGCTGAATCTTATGCACAGGGCTGGGTAGAGCTCCCAGCTCGATGCCTTTTAATAGCACAGAAAACTCTGCAGAACTAGCATCAGAGAAGAGCAACACTCTTTTACAGATGAGGGTCTGGGAAGCTCCAGTATCCCTCAGTATTTTTACTGACACTTTCTGATCCGGGACCTCAAGTAGAGAAACATGTCCCATAAAGGTGAAGGGTTCAAAGCATGAATCAGAAATGTCTTTCTACCCAGTGTGACTGACTGGAAAGGAGGCAGGGGAACTTTTAACAAAAGCCACTTTTTTGTTTTTAGGACTGTTCCCATTTTTCTGTTTGAGTTGATAACACAAATCACATGCCCCTTTTTGTGACAATAAAAACACGCCCTTGTAACAAATTATATTCTCATGGCCTCAGACAAGAATCTTGTGTCTGTTCTAGCCTTGTTAGATCTCAGTGCTGCTTTTGATACAGTAGATCACAATGTTCTTTTACAAAGGCTTGAACATGTTGTAGGGATCAAAGGAACAGCGCTAGGCTGGTTTAAATTCTACCTGTCTGAGAGATTTCATTTTGTACATGTACATGACAAATCTTCTTCATACCCCAGGGTTACTTGTGGAGTACCACAGAGTTCAGTGCTTGGACCAATTCTTTTTACTATATATGCTCCCAATTGGTAAAATCATTAGACAGCATGGGATAAACTTTAACTGTTATGCTGATGATTCTCAGTTATATTTATCCATTTACCCTGATGAACCTAATCGGTTGGGTAGATTACAGGCTTGTCTTGAAAACATAAAAAATTGGATGACTCTAAACTTTTTGCTTTTAAATCAAGACAAGACTGAATTTATCATCTTTGGACCTGAAATTCATAAAAGGAAATTGCTTAGTCAATCACCTGACCTGAATGGCATTAAATTAGTCTCCGAGAACAAAGCAAGGCACCTTGGTGTTATCTTTGACCAGGACATGTCATTCAAATCCCACGTTAAACAGGTTTGTAGGATTTCCTTTTTCCACCTTCGGAATATTGCCAAGATTAGAAGCTGTCATGTTTTGAGGGATGAATCTAACCCAAGACATGCACAATCAACCACGAACACAGAATGATAGAAAAAATAAGATTCATTTTTGGACAAACGATAACCTACAGCGCACTGAGAATTCCAGTGGTCAGGAGCTGAGGGATCACAGCACCTGGGTGGGAGAGCAGAATCAGGTGAGTCCTGGGAGGCAAGTCATTACAGGATGTTGCAGTGCAGAGACTTACTGATTGGAAGGGCCTTAAAGGCTGAGGGGGAGGTATCGAGCCGGGGTGGATTAGGGTTCCAGGAACGGAGAGGGAGCATGGCGAGAGAGCGGGTTGGTCAGGAGAGATGGAGGAACATGGCAGAGAGATTCCGGAGTCCTATGGAGTAGTGGATGGTGAATCCTTAAGTGCTGAGACCTGAGGCAAGTGAGCAAGATAAAAAAAAAAATCACACGAGATACAAAACACACGAATACCAAAAACCTGAGATCGAGACGAAAGGCTGGAAACTACCAAACAGTAGCAATCATCAGGCGTCAACCTGTGTTTGTCATGAGTCTGCTGTTTCTCCCTCTGAGTCTAATTGCAGGTGGGCGTGTCGGAGAGCCTCAGCTGCTGCTGATTTCCCATCAGCAAGGCAAGGGGATTTAAGGAGTGGCGTGTCCACACTCCAGCGCCGGTTGATACTCTCACCTGATACTTCCAGCCTTGTCCTGAAATTGTACAATTTTTGCAATCTTGCTCTGCTTGTCCTGTTTAATTACCTGTCCTGCCTCCCCCAGTTCTACTACCAAGTCTCAGCCTGAGTTCTCTTCTGTCCTGGAGTGTGTACCTCAGCCTCGCCACTCATTCTCCCCTGGTCATCTGCTCTCCGCCGTTCACCTGCTCTGGATATTCGTCAACCACATCCATCCAGCTCAACCTAATTCTCCATCGACCAGACCTGACCTACCCTCTCCTCAGATTCATCCACTGTTCTGTCTCCGTAAGACCTCCCTTCCCTCTATTGTTTCTGGCTGTCTTGTTCCTGGTTTAACCTCCGTGTGTTTGTTTTTATTTTTAGACCCCGACCCGGTTTCCGCTTCGTCTAAGTTCGCCCTTAGTTCCCGTTGGCTTTTCCAGCACCCGTTTGGAGCTGCGTCCTTCGTTATTATTATTTTTTCATTTAATAAAATCAAATTCATATTTTCTTACCTCCTGCCTTGTGGTGATTCTTTCATGTGGGTCAGGAAGCTTCCTGCAATCATGACAGAGTTCTCCATCCACCTTAAGTAACAGACCTGCTGATTGCTGATCAGGTACAGCTGGAGCCTCGCCTTCTCCCTCTCCTGGAAAACACACACTCACAGATAGTTTAATGAGAGGAGTACTCACCCCGGCTCAAGACGGAGACATCCTTTCCAGGAGTGATGCTGAAAAGCTAGTTCATGCATTTATTACATCAAGGCTGGATTACTGTAATTCATTACTCTCTGGAAGTCCACAGAATGTAGTTAAAAGTCTTCAGCTTGTCCAAAATGCTGCAGCTAGAGTTCTGATGAGAATTAAAAAGAGAGATCCTATCTCTCCAGTCTTAGCTTCCCTACATTGGCTACCTGTCAAATTCAGAATATATTTTAAGATCCTTCTTCTCACATATAAAGCTCTAAATAATCAAGCTCCATCATACATCAGTGATCAGTCACCTGATTGTTCCACATGTTCCTAACCGAGCACTTCACTCTCAGACTGCAGGTTTACTGGTGCTTATGTGTATGACACAATGAGCCAGATGTCACAAAATGTGCACTTAACAAATTTAGCATTTCCGATTTATCACTAATATTTTTGCCTTCCACCTGTATATGTGAAGGCAATTGAGTACAGTTCTTTGATGAGGATAGTGCTTTGATTTCTTTCCAAAACTTTTTAGGATTAGCTAAATTTTCAGTTAACTTGTTCAGATAGAAATTTGATTTTGTCTTTCGTAAGAGCAAAGTACATTTATTTCTAAATTGCTTAACTAGAAGCCAGTCCCTAGGGCATTTTGACTTCTGTGCCCTGTCCCATACCACATTTCGTTCCTAAAGCAACTCTGATAATTCATTTGTAAACCAGGGATTTTCACGACCCTTTACCCTAAATTTTTTGAAGGGGGCATTTTTATTCATAATATTAGTAAAGCTTTGGAGAAAATAATTCCAAGCTAGTTCCACATCCTGAAATAAAGCTATTCTATCCCAAGGGAAACAGTAAAGATCATACAAAAAAGCTTGCTCAGAAAATATCTACATATTGCGTTTAATTACCATGCCTGGTTTGCTTTTAGGAACTTTTGTGTCCCGTACGACTGCTATTGCACAATGGTCACTCATATCATTTGGAAAAATGCCAGTCGCTACAAATTTAAATGGCATATTTGTTAATGCAGCTAGATCAATGAGTGTTGATTTTTCAACAGATTTTGAGTTGATTCTCATGGGAAATTCAATCAGCTGAGTAAGATTTAAAAGATGACATTGATTTTTCAGTGCATCAGAAGCAGATGTGAGCCAATCATAATTTAAGTCACCAACAATCAGTATTTCATTGTATTTTAACTGAGACAAAAAAATTATCAAAATAGACAATGAATTATTAGAAGCCGATGGAAGTCTAGACTATAACTACCCTCCACCATGATGTGCTGATCTTTAGATATTTTGACATCAACGGCTAGAAATTCCAGTTCCTTGCTCACAGATTTTGATAAAATTACATCAGTTGTAAAACAGTGCTTGATATACATCGCCACCCCTCCCCCTTTTTTCTCTCTATCCGCAAGAAAAACATTCTAACCATCAATATTGATGTCATTGAGTGTGTTTACATGCAGCCAGTAACCCTTTTAAAACCCGAATATTCACAATAACCCGGTTCCGCAGGTCCATGTAAAAACCACCAAAAACCCGGATATGCTCATAACTGGGTTTTTAAAAACCCGGTTACTACACCGGGGTAACTCTTTTCTAACCCGAATGTTTGGTCGTGTAAACGCATATCGGGATATCCCCATCAAAGCGTGTGTTCTGCGCATGCTCTGTTCGCAAGGAATCTTGGTCTTTTGAGTAGCGAGTCGTCTTGTATGCGCCAGAACACCGGAAGTAAACAACAAGTTGGGAGCAACATGGCGAGTCGCGGCACAGCACCACACTTTTGGAGTGCCGAGGAAACTAAAGCGCAAACAAACACGGACGCTGTCTCTTCCGAACTGGGAAACATGTTGTTGTTTTCACGGATACCGGAACAAGAAGAACCGGAAATGACGCATATTGCGTCTGGACGTAGTCCATACGTCCTGACACTACCCCAACGTCCGCATTTATATCGGGTTATGCAAGTTGGGGGTAACTCTTTCTATTTATGCTTGTAAACAGGTTATTCTGATCAACTCAGAAACCCGAATCCCGACCTTAATCCGATCATAACCCGGATATTGGCTGCATGTAAACGTATTCATTGTCATCATCATGTGCTTCCCGACAGGGACGTGGAAGGCGCTTTACTGTATAAATAAAGCTTTGATTGATTGATTGATCATCATCAACCTTTATTTATAAAGCACATTTAAACGGCGACAACGCCAACCAAAGTGCTGTACACGACAATACGTCACCAAACTAGATACAGCAACATAAAATAGATAAAACAAATAAAAACTACAGTAACAAAAAAAAAAAAACAGGAAAGCACAAGGGTTAAACAGTCTCAGCCGGGAAGGCCAGGGAATAAAAATAAGTCTTCAAACGTACTTTAAAAGTGGGAAGGGAGGGGGTAAGTCGGACCGTCAGGGGGAGTTGCTTCCAAAGTTTAGGCGCACAAACTGAAAAAGCACGTTCGCCACAGGCCATATAGCGGGCAGGAACGGCAAGCAGAAGGTGGTGGTCAGAGGACCTCAGGGTTCGCGCCGGAACATAGGGACTCAAAAGATGTGCCAAATAAGAGGGGGCCATTTCATGAATAGATTGGTAAACCAACAGGAGAATTTTGAACTTAATACGAAACCGAACTGGAAGCCAGTGTAAATTTGCCAAAACAGGGGTGATATGCTTCTGTCGGTCTATCCCCGTAAGAAACCTTGCGACAGCATTCTGAACCAATTGGAGGCGTACCACTGAAGAGCAGGGAATACCGTGTAAGAGAGAGTTGGCATAGTTCAGACGTGACGTTACAAAAGCATGAACAACTGACTGAAGATCTTTTTTGTTCAGGACAGATTTTAGTTTGGCCAGCCGGCAAAGATGAAAGAAACACGACTTGACTACCTGATTTATCTGTGCATCCATTTTTAAAAAAGCGTCCAGAGTGACCCCCAAATTTGTAATTGTCGGCTTCACCAAATCCGACAATGGCGGGGGCAGAGATGGCTCCACAGCAGAGGGGGAGCATGGGGCAAAGAGAATAGCCTCCAGTTTGGAGCGGTTAAGATAGAGAAACTTAGCTGAGAGCCAGGACCTGACTTCACTCAGGCAGTCAGTCAGTGGTTGCACAGGGTCAGCAGATTTTAGGGCCATATAAAGCTGACAATCGTCAGCGTAGAGATGAAAATTTACCCGAAATTTTCTAAAAGTGGCTACCAAAGGTAAAATATATAGATTAAAAAGAAGTGGACCTAAAATGGACCCCTGGGGAACTCCACAAAAAAGAGGTGCCACTCTAGAGGCGCAATTCCCCAGGGCAACATTAAAACATCTGACATTGAAATAGGAGCAGAACCACTTTGTCTTTGATAGATTTTTTTAGCCGTGATTTTGATACCACTATGATATCTGCATTTGTTGAATTTATCCATATTGAGAGCATATCTAATTTAGGGAGAAGACTTCTCACATTAACATGAATAATACCAAGACCAGATCTGGAGTAAAAATCTGCTGGGGTAAGAGTTATTTTCTGGTCCTGGGTTTAATTCAACATCTCCAGAAAACAAGAGTAAACATATGATCAAAAACTTAGATTTTATGTTATTATGTCCTTCTGATACAGTTTGCTAGTTGCAGGGATATATGATCTGGTTTTCATGTAAGGTAAAATGTTCTCTTAATACATAAAGGCAGGAATAGTATGTAGTGTGGTTAACTACATACTAAATTAACGCTGTTTGCTATCAGCTTTTTTGGATTCTGAAGAAAAGATCGGACATTAGCATATGAACTTATATTATGCACAAATATCTAGGATATTAATTCAATCTATAGAAGTTCATACACTAACTTTGTTGGTCCATATTTTAATTCAAAGATGAATGTTTAATTTAAGATAATTAAATTTAATAGCAAAAGTTTATTTATTGAATCAGAAGTTAAAGGAATCTTTGCTTATTCAAAACCAAAATATACACCATTCTGTGTTTCATTTCAAAGAAGAGTCAGGTTTTTAAAAAGTTAAGAATTTATTACAAACACTTTAAAAAATGACAATTTGAAATGACAATTTAGAAATGACAATTTTTAACAGCTTGATATTAAAACTTGTTTTAAAAGTAAACCTGTGACTGAATGGAAACTAAAATGAAACGCAAGGTTTTGGATACGTGAATGAATCTCAGAAGGTTTCTTTCAGAGAGAGAAGCACGTTCTGGGTGGTGAAGTTGGTTTTGCAGCTAACTGAGTTGTTCTTAGAGATAACAGCATACAGACGCCATTTGTCGAAAGTGTCTACCTCACCCAGTTCAGGAGACCCTCTTCTGGATCTGAGATGTCAGGTGGAGATGATGTCCTCCGGGCACGAGGTTGGTAGAAGGACCTTAGTGCGACCAAATCGGTCCTGAGATGTCTCCGTGGGTCACACGACTGATGAAACTAGTAGCATCTCAAAATCAATAACTCTGAAGGAGTTTTGCGTCAGCTGGTTACAGACGTTTATTCGGAGCAATTCTATCGGCGTGACAGAACAGCTTAGTGAGGCTTCGGGCGGCCGACCCTCGTCCTCTGGGATGACTCACGTCGCCACGAGAGTATCTGCTTGGTTCAAGAACTGGCTTTCAGTTGTGGGAGATTTGGTTTTAACAAAACCACAGAACACGCCCTCTCAGCGTCAGAAAGCTTGTTGTCATGAAGTAAAGACATGTGAGGTGGTTAAACTTTACCCTGGATACCCTCTGCATGAGGTGGTTAAAGTGCAAGCGACCTTCTGGTTTACTGAACACACATTACTTGATTATCATAATAATAATTATTATTATTACCCAAAGCACAATAAGTCATTTCAGTAATTAAAATACATTTATACTGAACCAAGATGATTAATTATGATGATTGTAATAAACAGTAATAAAGTCAAAGAGTGTATTAATATTATTATTTAAAATTATTATTTTGGAATCTTGAAGTGTCCTTCATCTTTGGACGGAACAGAAGCAGATAAAGATGGTGTTTCAGCTAACATCACGGCTCCTGGCGGGTAATCTGTGGAGCAAAGTTACAACTCGACCCAGCTTGACCCAGCTGGGAAAATGTGACCTTTGTCACAGACTAGAGGCCATTCATGACGCTGCAAGTAGATGGATCCATTAACATCCAACAGCCATTTCAATATGTCTCTGGTTATTTGGGGATGTAGCAGAAGAATTTGCACAAGAGTTCCTTTACCACATAAGAAGGAACCCACTGACACATTGTCAAAAGCTGCAGACTCTTGTTCAAGGAATAGTCTTTGTAGGTTCAACTCTGATCCTGGTACTTCATCAAACAATTGCGAGTTGCAGTCTCCAGCCAAAGATGTAAAGCAAAGAAACAAGACAAGGGAACTAATTTGCTTAAAGTTCCACATGTTTCAACAGTTGCAGTGCCCAAGGTAGCAGTAGAATATGAGAGCCAATTCCCCAATCCAAAGTGAGGATATTTTGATTTACTCCAGTACTTTCCCACAGAGCAAGTAACTTTTACGCAGAGTACAAGATAATCTTGCCTTAGCTGCAGTGATGCGTTAATGGGTCTGAAGAGCCAGGTTTCAAACTGTTTACAGAGCAGGGGGCTTCCAAGTAGCTACAGTATAGGCTTTAGTTAGCCAGAGCCAACACCATCCCAGCAAAATATAATTCCCTGTGGATTATTCCCCAACAGATCTTGCTCATGACTTCAAGTAAAGTGGGAAATAATGTTCCTTTCATTACAGAAATTCATAGTAGGTATTTCTCAAGTCCAAACCTTTGACAAGGCAGGTGACTTCCAGGTAGACTTAGGCCTCAGTTAGTCCATCCAATCCATCCAACATCATCCAGATCACATAGTTTCCTGTGGCCTCGTATTCAACAGATCTTGCTCCTAACAAATCTCAGATCTTTTCAGATCCAGATAATGTAGCAAAGTTGCAGAATAACATGGATAGGAGTCCATTCACTCAGACAACAAAACACTGCTCTGCTGCTGCAGCCACATTGGATTGAAATAAAATAAAATACAAAAATTAGTATTTTTAACTTTGTAATTTTTATTGTTGCTTTAAAGGAGACATAACATGCTTTTAAGTTATTCCTTTTTATATCTAAATCCTTCAGTTGGGGTCTAAATACAGTGGAACTGCAGTTCTTTGGTCTGATTTCCTCATTATTGTTGCTCTACAGACCCTCATCTACCCCTGTTCTGAGGAGAGTCTTGAGAACGAGCCGTTTTTGGGTACTGTCTCTTTAAACTGGACGAGGAGCTGTAAACTCCGCCCCCCCTCCATAGTGCAGACCTGTACTCTCCTCCCCCAGTCGGACTTTGTAGTTCTATAGAGAAATCATTATTTAGCATAGCAGGTTTAGCGTAGCATATTAGCATTTTTAAAACATGTGGGGAGGGTAGTTCATCAAGCTGTTTCAAGGCTGCTAACTCTGTCATGCATTTGTCTGTAGTCACTCACACACACCCGTCACTGCCGACGGAGGGACAAGCTAGCAGGCACGTGCGCGCGCGCACACACACACACACACAAGGAATGCTGCTTGCTTATTTTTTTCTATAAAAATGTTTTAAAAAATGATACAGCTCATTAAAACACCATTAAAAGAATACATTTTATTAAGATCTCTATCTATATATATACATACATATAATTATAAATAATTTTATAAGTAGTCTTATTTTATATTGGGTGTCTTAATGGCTGAAAATGGATAAAAAGCAGTTACATTTTAATTTAAAGATTTGAGATTCGAGTCAAAAATAAAGAACATTCCTCCAAATGTTCTTTAATGTGATCATTATAATTCTAATGCTTACAACTTTGTTTTTATTGTCTGCAATGCGTAGCCTATATCTTTATTAAATGTGTTTAGCTGTAAAGTGGTAATTCTCTCTAATGTGTACAGAGGTGGACATCAGTGCTGCAGTGAAATTCCCAAGATCAGTCTGCTTTGCTAACAAATATAGTTAAATCTTACCTGCATTCTAAATAAATACCGTTAGGTGAAAACATCAGTAGGCATTGAGTTATTGATACAATCCCTAACAGCCAGAATGGAAGAAGTGCATGCTGGGTCATCCTGGACCTGAGCCTGTTCTGTGTATTTACCTACAGGATGCAATAAATGTCTACAAGGCTGAGTTTGGACCATTACATCTAAAAGAAAACATACAATCAGTGATTTTTTTTTATTGTTTACATTAATATACAAATTTTCTAAGTATTAACCTCACAGCAAATAAGTAGAACAATATAATAAACAGGCTTTAGTAGTTAAACAGGCGTTGTGCACACAGGTGCTTTGTGTCTCGGTGCTGGTGGTGTCTAGGTCTCAGAGTTCCTGTCCTCCTGCCGTCTTCTGTTGTCCTCAGGAAACGGATTGATATTTCCTGATGATGAGGGAGGGGCAGTATGTGGGCTTCAAACTGGTCCTGGATAACAGTGGGAGACCTCCGTTGTCTGAATACTGAGATCAGAGGGTTGGTGAGATGCAGATCTTCTCTACCTCATCTAGAAATGGAGTTGGTTCAGGGAAAACTTTTCCAAAGACCAGTTCCATGATGTCATCGTCATATTCTGCAATGATAGACAATAACTTTAATGACATATTTTGTTTACAAGCAGCTTTAGGAAAGTTGTTTCTTTAGCTTTCATGTTTATAGTCACGTTTGTGTTTGTTCACAAGTTCACTTTGCTCCAGTGACTTCATATTCTTACAAATGTAATAAAATAGTGACACTAAAATTATACAAATGATTCCTTATGAAAGGAAGCTCATTAGAGAGCAGTGCAGACAGACTTACTACTCTATTAAATCCACTGTGTTGACGCACTTTAATGACTTTGTCACGCTGCATTTTAGCTGATATGGGACTTTATTTACTGGATGCTAAGATTACATCACACTCACGTAGAATAACACACAGGCTCTCTGCTGTTACAATCAGTGGAAGGTTATCATCTGGTGTAAAAGAAGGCGTTGATCAGAAATCACGTTTTATTCCACGAAAATCAGCCAAATCCACATTAATCTGGGTGCTAACTTTACTAGCATACTGTGCTAGCGATAGCAAGCCGGATGCTAAGCTTTAGTGCTGCTAATGCCCGTACATCTAAAGTAAAGTTCGTCGACATTTTAGAGTGATATGAAGCTTACCGCTCTGCTGCTGTGTCCCGGTGCTGCCACATTCAGATAAAAATGACTCCTTTTAGATAGATGAAGCCCTCAGTACTTACTAGCCTGGAGACAGGAACGAACGAACCACGCGCACGCGCGCGCGCACGCACACAGGCTGTGTCTCAATTCAGGGTCTGCATCCTACCTCGGCCGGATTCGTCGGCCGGTTACGTCACAGCGCCGCGACTCGGCCTGTCCCAATTCGAAGACTCCTTCAAATGCGGTCGACGAATGCGGCCTTCTTTTCGCCTGAATGAAGGATGGGTCGGGTGTATCCTTCAATAGGTAGCATTTCCCAAGATGCCTTGCGGGCCGGCCGACAGAAAAACTTAAAAACAATGGCGGACAGTGAAGCGGGAGCTGTCGGAGAGGATTGCGCATATAAATGTAAGTATAAACTTGAAAACTGTCAGTTTAAGGACTTTTTGTGATACATGAACGTTATTTTAGTTTGAAATGTTACAGTAAAAGTGCTTGTATTGCGGTCTCGGCTCGTATGTTCGGCCGCGCTCGGTGTCGTACTTCTCCCGCTACGTTTCCCCCTGATTTTAATTGAAGTTTGTATTTTAGGACCAAAAGAGAAAACCAGGGAATTTATTAAGCTTAGGGCGGAGATGGACCACATGATCACCGGAGCAAAGTATTCGGCGGCTGTGGCATGGAGGTACAATAACATCTCATATTTTAAAAACTCGTTTGAGTTTATTTTTTCTGCGAAAACATGAAAGGAATAACCCGTTGTCCTCTTTTCTCTTCCTGTTTCTTTTCTTACATGTTTGTTAAGACTATTCTGGAGAAAATGGGCATCCAGGAGAAGGTGCCAGCGATGACCAGCATCTGGAGCTGATCTGGGAGGAATTGAGGCTGCAGAGGGAGGCAGAGCAGCAGAGAGCACAGGAGAGAAGGAAGAACTTTGACAGCTTTTTACTTTGCTAGAAAAAATGGTTAAGGAAGATTAAACATGTACATGTAAAAGAAATATCTAAATAAAATCAGTTCTGCATTAAACTCTTGAATTTTATTTTTGTTTACAAATGAGAATTGTTTACTAGAGGGTATCCGCTGGGTCTTGAAAAGTCTTAAAAGGTGATAAATCGGTTTTGGTCAAATTAAGACCCTTAGAAAGTATTAAAAACTATTATCACATCTTTGCTCATGCTCAGCTTGTCTAAAGTATTTTCTCTGAATTAGCTCTCCAACAGTCAAGGAAATGATTAACCCACAGAGACCCACGGTTGTAATATTACAACATCAGATTTAAGTCCACAAAAATAAACCTTCCCCATTTTTTTTCTTTTTAAAACCACATTTACATTGCTAATAGGTCCTATTGTTCAGTTCTGCAACACTATTGGCTGTTAAAAGTGTAAATAGGCCCGTTTATCTGGCCTCCTAGAACAACATGTGAAAGGTTAAAAAAATATTTTGCAGTTGTTTTCTAAATTTGGGTTTCTGGGGGTTAAAAAGCTAAATAAAACGTCGAGCTCCATCATTTAAGGTTCCTTCTGCCCAGCGGTTCCATGGTTGCTAGGCGACGGAACGTTCGCCGAGGGAGTTCATGAAGGCTAGGCCTGTCCAAATTCACAGCCGTTAACATCCGGTCTACCCGGCCGACGGAGGACGCAGCCCACGTCGGCCGGGTGGGCTGGGTCCTTCGAAGGATGCAGACCCTGAATTGAGACACAGCCACACACACACACAAACACAAACACACTACTTTTTCTTCAGTGTTTTTTTAGCAGTAGTGTCATCAGCTCCTGGGTTTAAATACTGCCACACCACCCTTCCTTAAAACGAGGAACAGTTTTGAGCTGTGTGTGGCTAAAATAACCAGACATTCTGCATTTTTCCAATAGGACTACAAAAAATCTTAGCGAGAAGAAAAAATGGCGGATTGGCTCTGTGTTTAGCCAAGGGCCATTACCATATTTGGTAGTTATCCTGACTAAATTAATTACTGATGTAATAGATAATGTAAAAACTGAACGGGTGGACAAATATGCCCAAAACTTAATTATTAAATATCTAAATAGCAACTCCAGTGAATAATATAAGCCTTTTTGCTCACTTAGACACTTAAAATGTGAAACACACTGTGTTAATGGATAAAAAAGTGGGTTTTTCATGTTATGTCTCCTTTAATTCTTTGTAGCCTGTTTGTATGTATCTCAACTTTGTTTATGTGCAGCTCTTTGGAGCAACAGCTGTGCCACTTAAATGTACCATAGAAATAAATTAGACTTGATAGCGGTTTCATCGCTGACTTTATAAACATGAGATGCTTCAAATCTGTTCAGACATATAATTAGCCAACGGTGTTTTTTAATAGTGCCATTAGGCCAACTTCTGTCTGGGGCTTGTCAGCAGTGGCTGCATGAACTCCTTTTAACCAGCAGGTGGTGGTGTCTATAACCTGGTGAGAGAGATGTGGAGCAGCACGTTTCTGATCAATCTGCACCCAGAAGCTTTCTATGAATGAGATTTGTTTGTGAAATCGAAATATTGGGTTGGTTTTAGTCCACACATGCTCGCTCAGAGAACTGTTTTCATAGAAGAATGAACATTCTTTCCTTTTTGTAGCCTTTTATTACTGCCACCAAATAAACAAATGAATGAGGGGATCTATCTATCTATCTATCTATCTATCTATCTATCTATCTATCTATCTATCTATCTATCTATCTATCTATCTATCTATCTATCTATCTATCCGTCCGTCCATCCGTCTATCCGTCCGTCTGTCCATCCGTCCGTCTATCTATCTATCTATCTATCTATCTATCTATCTATCTATCTATCTATCTATCTATCTATCTATCCGTCCATCTGTCTATCCGTCAGTCTGTCCATCTATCTATCTATCTATCTATCCGTCCATCTGTCTATCCGTCCATCTGTCTATCCGTCAGTCTGTCCATCTATCTATCTATCTATCTATCTATCTATCTATCTATCTATCTATCTATCTATCTATCTATCTGTCCGTCCATCTATCTGTCCATCTATCCATCCGTCCGTCCATCTGTCTGTCTCTCCGTCCATCTGTCTATCAGTCCATCTGTCCATCCATCCATCTGTCCATCCATCTATCCGTCCAACTTTCCATCGGTCTATCCGTCCATCCATCTGTCCATCTATCTGTCTATCCATTCATCCGTCTATCCGTCCATCCATCTGTCCATCTATCTGTCTATCCATTCATCCGTCTATCCGTCCATCCATCTGTCCATCTATCTGTCTATCCATTCATCCGTCTATCCGTCCGTCCATCTGTCCATCTATCTGTCTATCCATCCATCTGTCCATCCATCTATCCGTCCAACTTTCCATCGGTCTATCCGTCCATCCATCTGTCCATCTATCTGTCTATCCATTCATCCGTCTATCCGTCCATCCATCTGTCCATCTATCTGTCTATCCATTCATCCGTCTATCCGTCCATCCATCTGTCCATCTATCTGTCTATCCATTCATCCGTCTATCCGTCCATCCATCTGTCCATCTATCTGTCTATCCATCCATCTGTCTATCCATCCATCTGTCCATCCATCTGTCCATCCATCCATCCATCCATCTATCTATCCATCCACCCATCCATCTCTCTATCCATCTATCCATCAGTCCATCCATCCACCCATCCATCTCTCTACCCCCCACCCCCCCACCCCCAGCTCATGTCACGTTTGTCTTTGCAGCTAACGGACACTGATCCCACTGGACTATTACATAATAACACTTTTAGAATAAGGCCTACTCGTATGGGTCGGTACCAGCCCGGTTTGGCTCAGATTTCCTCTGCAGCTGGTTTAGTGATGATTGTGACATCACTAATTCACCTGGGCTCGTGGTTGTGAGGAAATACTGAATCATGGGAACCACAGTGATAATGCGCACTTCTCTGTCTCCACGGCAACCGTTTCTGTGGATGAAGTCATTTGTTACGCTCACCGTTGCTACGGTTACAACCTGGAGAGGGCGCTACGGAGGAGCGCTTTACGTCGAATGACGCAGGGCGGGGGCGTGCCCGCGCTGCGCGCTGCGCAGGGCTGCTTGTTGTTCCCGCAGAGAGGCGAGAAGATGGCGGCCGTGTCTAGCGGAGGTGCTGTGGGGTCCGCTGTGGCCCCGATTACGCACTCTGCTCGCCCGACCCACGCATCCATGGGCTCCCAGAACCGAGCCCAGCCATCCTCCGGGATCCACCACGCCAGTCGTACCGGCACGGCCAGCGGCTGCATCACCAACGCCGGCCAAACTTCGGCCCCCAGGCCCCCTCCGGCTCGGGTGGGCCACTACGAAATAGAGCGGACCATCGGCAAGGGGAATTTCGCGGTTGTTAAGCTAGCCACACACATCATCACTAAAGCGAAGGTAAGACGGGTCGTGTCCCGGCGGCGCTGGGGCTCGGCCACAGGCTGTCACTGGTTGGTTTGGGTGTTTTAAGCTTGTAGAGAGGAGGACGGAGGGCCTCCGCAGACGCACCGTGAGCCGGGCTCCGTTCCACCTGGAACACCGCCTTCAGCAGCCCAGGACACGGATACAGCTCCGCCGTTGCTGGCTGGCTGGTTTGTTCAGCAAGCTGTGGAGGCCCGGCCTGTCCGAGCGGCAGAGGGCAGGCAGAAGGGTACCGACGGAGACCCAGCCTAGCTTCCAGGCTAACTAGCAGCTTGGGTTTGTGACGGGACACCTCTGGACACAGCTGGACCCACTCAGAATGATGTCCATGTTGTTTAGGCGGGTCGTGTTCCTCTGAGGGATACAGAGGGCCTGGCTGCCCCCAACCGGGTTGGCAGAGCTGCCCTCCGGCGTGTGGGGTGTTTAGATGTCGCTGTCAGTAGTTAGATGGCATTTTAATTACTTCTCCGTGACGTCACACTCGCGGGGTTTCCAGACCCTGACGTTGGGGTGAACCTGGGTTGGACTGGGACGGAAGATCAACCCGGGCAAATTTAGAGCCGACACGGCCCCCAGCTATTACCGTAAAAACGATGTTTACACCAGCTCTCCAACCATGGTCCTAAATGTTCCTTATTATCGTGTTTTAGTTGTTTCCCTGCTCCTGGGCTTAACACAGCAACACAGTACCAAAAAACATCAACAGCAGAACAGCTGCATGTTGTGAAGTAAAGAAAATATAACATTTACCAGAAAACACACACACACACACACATTAATAGAACAATCATAATTTAAACTCAGAAACCACAACTATGAAACAAATATTTATGTAATGTTTGAGTCTAATTAGTTTTTATCAGAATTATCTTAAAATAATCATCCAGCTGGATTATGTACTGAGTAAAATGAGTTGCTATGTGCAGGTTTTGAATTGAAATAAGTATTTATAAAAAGCAAACAGCAGGACACACACACACAGAGCAACAGGCTGTACTCACTATTCTAGGTTCTGCGTTTCTTCTAATGTACGGATGAAAGGGAAGTCCATTGTCCTCGTTCTGGTCTCACAGGGACATTTTCAGATGCATCTGACGGAGCAGGGCTAGACGAACCGAACCGGAACTGCTCAGAACCGCATCAGTAACTGGACTTGAGCACAACGGTTGTTTTAAAAAGATAATACGGCCACCTCTGCCTTTTATTGTCTGGTTTTGTTCTCCAAACATGGGCGCTAAACTAAAGGCTTGTTAGCTTCTCCACTAAAAAGTTAGCTTAACCAGAAGTTAGCTTGTGGGTGGTGACGTTTCTGATGAAACTGATTGGATGAATAGATTTCCCAGCATGCTTTGTTTTTGTAAATGTTGAAATAAAATAAATGAATTAAGATTAACTTTAGTGGCAACAACACAGTTATTAGATTAGTAAGAAATGAGAGTACTATGGCGTTTAAAGCGTGCCACAACCCGTGCACGCACATTAGGTCCACAGCGCGCATGTGAACGGGACTCGCGAGCGCAAATATACATGACGAGAGGTCATTTGTGCACTGAGAGGGAGCAAACTGTCTGTGAGCGCACAAGGATGTGCACAAGTGACAAACCTGCGTGCGCGCGTTGTCAACGAGCACACGGCAGAGGAAAACGTGCGCGCGCGGCAGCCTCTGTGCGCGCTTGGCAGCCTCTCTGCGCGCTCGGTTTCTGACTCCTGCTCGCTCGGCTGTAAGGGCTTTTGGCACTCTGGAGGCGTGGCCTGTGGCAGATCTTCCCTATCCTCTGATTGGTTAGTTCACCCCGCACTTTACTCTCTAGCTATCTATATAAAAAAAATCTGATATTCAGCAGTTGCTGGCATAGCTCAGCTGGGAGAGCGGGCGACTCTCACTCTGGAGGATCCAGGTTCGAGTCCGGCCAAGGAAAATGCAGTAGATGTCATGTTAATTTTTCTTAATTTCAGGTATTTTACAGTTGTGACCGTTCAACTGTCATTAAACGTCCGAATGTTTGCTGGGCAGTGTTTTAAAAAGTGCACATAAGCTAGATGGTTTTAATCATATAAAATTACATTTTGTGTGATACTGGAAAAATACATACTGAAATAAAACTACTGGTTGAAAACTTTATGACTGTGATTGTACAATATAGGACTCACTAATACACTGCAAACTCCCTTAGAGTGGGGCTTCGAGAGAGAGAGAGAGAGAGAGAGAGAGAGAGAGAGAGAGAGAGAGAGAGAGAATTGTTTTAGAATTGTTGAATGGACTGAGTAAAGTTTGGTGCACTTTATATATTTCAAAACATGTTTTTTTTATTTTAATGATGCATATAAATAATTTAAATGTTAATTTAATGAAATATTTCTATTTTTTCATTACCTCACCCTTGTTTTGACAAAAACGGAACCTTGCTGGATAATATCATGGAGAAACTATTTGTTCACAGTACATGGCTCAGTGAGGATCTGTGTACCAAAGGAGGAGATGCTCAGAAATCTGTCTGCAGATTGTTACAACCCAGACTGGAAGTGGTGGGCTGTAATAAGAAAGGAGACCAAACAGAGGAGTGGGGGTTCAACAACTGATTTATTTAACAAAAGTAAGGATTTACTAAAGCAAGTTAGTGAACAGAAAATGGCCAGTGAGGACTCTCCACCACACAGGAGAGACCCAGTGAAAGCAGAAAAACAGTAGGCTTTGTAGGCAGCACCACACCCTGAGCCCAGGTGCCTCCAAGGCTGCTTAACGAGCTGCCTACAACAGAAGAAAAACACAATTAAACACAAATGAAAACCCAATGAGACGGTGGGGGCATCACAACACGTTCAGGACTACCCAAACACCACTAATTCTTGACTGCACTAACTTGCTTTAGTAAATCCTTACTTTGGTTAAATAAATCAGTTGTTGAACCCCCCACTCCTCTGTTTGGTCTCCTTTCTTATTACAGCCCACCAGTTCCAGTCTGGATTGTAACAATCTGCAGACAGATTTCTGAGCATCTCCTCCTTTGGTATACAGATCCTCACTGAGCCAAGTACTGTGAACAAATAGTTTCTCCGTGATATTATCCAGCAAGGTCTTGTTTTTGTCAAAACAAGGGTGAGGTAATGAAAAAATAGAAATATTTCAATAAATTAACATTAAAATTATTTATATGCATAATAAAAAAAAAACATGTTTTGAAATATATAAAGTGCACCAAACTTGACTCAGTCCATTCAACAATTCTAAATGGACAATTATGTAACTCATCAATTAATTATTTGAAAGGATAATTTGTCAATTAAATGCTGAAAAAAATAAACAATACATTAATGAGGCAAGAACTTTTTAAACTTGAACATACCTACACCCACAAGTCTATTTTTACCTGGTTAAAACCATCTAGCTTATGTGCACTTTTTAAAACACTGCCCAGCAAACATTCGGACATTTAATGACAGTTGAACGGTCACAACTGTAAAATAATATCACAGGAATTAGGAAAGAATAATATGACATCAACTCTATGTTACTTGGCCGGACTCGAACCTGGATCCTCCAGAGTGAGAGTCGCCCGCTCTCCCAGCTGAACTATGCCAGCAACTGCTGAATATCAGATTTTTTTATATAGATAGCTAGAGAGTAAAGTGCGGGGTGAACTAACCAATCAGAGGATAGGGAAGATCTGCCACAGGCCACGCCTCCAGAGTGCCAAAACTCCTCACAGCCGAGCGAGCGGAATTAGAAACCGAGCGCGCAGAGGCTGCCGAGCGCGCAGAGAGGCTGCCGCGCGCGCACGTTTTCCTCTGCCGTGTGCTCGTTGGCAACGCGCGCACGCAGGTTTGTCACTTGTGCACATCCTTGTGCGCTTACAGACACAGTTTGCTCCCTCTCAGTGCACAAATGACCTCTCGCCATTTATATTTTCGCTCGCGAGTCCCGTTCACACGCGCGCTGTGGACCCAATGCGCGTGCACGGGTTGTGGCACGCTTTAAACGCGATAGAGTACTGAAGAAAATGACAGGGTGACCACAGCTGCACGTGGATGGAGAGCTGCACCATGACTGAGATGGAGCTGGCTGGGCTGGTAGAAGTAGCAAGCAGCTTCTGACATTTATATGACTAGAGAGCCACATTAGAAACGGTGTCTGTACAGGTCATGAGACAGGTGGAATATGTATTTGTACTCAGCCCACATATCTGACAGGCCCACCGACATGACCAGTGCTGGCTGTCACTCACCAGTGATGACCATATGGCCGGCTTGCCCGTTGACCAGTACAGCCCTGGCGTAAACTCTAGCGTGTGTGGATGGGTGGTTTGGGTTTAACAGCGGTGTTGTGACCCGGTCAGAAAGGCTGTTAGTGGGGTGCCACGTGCCTTTCAATAACGTTCTCATGAAAAGGTTCAAAAACAACAAAGCCATTAGAGAAAACCTTTTAGCAGGGATTTCTGGAGGTTTTACTTTAAACTCTAATGACTGGCATCTCGCTCTTTAACTAATGTACACTGCCGAACAAAAGTTTTAGAACGCCCCAATTTTTCCAGTTTTTTATTGCAGTTTCAGTCATACAAGTCCAATGAATAGCCTGGAATGATACAAAGTTAAGCGGTGAACTGCCAGAGGTTAAAAAAGGTAAGGTTACTCAAAACTGAAAAATAATGAACATTTCAGAATTATACCAAAAGGTTTTTTTCAGGGAACACAGCTGTTCTGCAGCAATGGAGGTTGATCAAGCCTTGAAAGCTGGTGCTACTAATTCCCACAGATGTTCCAACTGTTCAGGACTACTTACAACCCCCTCTGTCTGCATAAAAGCAGTGTTGGAACATACTGTGGTGCCATACCCTCGTGAGCATCAGTTGAACAGCATTGTACTGTAGATTATAGTGTGTTGCTACCATGGAGCTGGCTTGGGATGAACTGGACAGAAGAGTGAAAGCAAAGCAACCTACAGGTGCCACACATTTATGGGAACTTCTGCAACAGATATGGAAGAACTTTCTGAAGAATATTTGATTTCTATTGTAGAAAGAATGCCACGAGTGTGTTCAGCTGTTATATCTGCCAAAGGTGGCTACTGTGATGAGTCAAAAGTTTAGAATACATTTTGGTCTTTGCTTATTTGTACTATGCTTTTATTTCAGAGTGCAATGTGACATGGGCTGCATGGTGGTGCAGTTGTTAGCACTGTTGCCTTGCAGCACGAAGGTTGCAGGTCCGAAACTCGGCTGCGGCCTTTCTGCCTGGAGTTGCGTTGTTCTCCCCATGCATGTGTGGGTTTCCTCCAGGCACTCCGGTTTCCCCCACAGATCACAACATGCCCTATAGGTTATGAATTGTAAGTCGCTTTGGATAAAAGCGTCTGTTAAATAAATAAAAACATAAACATTAAACTGCATCATTTTCAATAAAAACCTGGAAAAATATGGGGCGTTCTAAAACTTTTGGCCAGTAGTGTGTGTATATGTGTATATATACACATACATAGCAGCAGTCTGAGGCTCTGCTTGTAATTTAACAGTTCCAGTCCATATTGGATCTCCACGGGCGACCAGCGTGACTACAGCCTCAACAGCGAGGTTGGGATACCTGTAGCTACATTTGTTCCAACCGTAACACCCTCACCCTCAGCTACACTTGTTTCCCCACTTTTGTATTGTCTGGGCGCCACGGGACGTGGTCAAAATGGCGGTGGTGGGAACCTCCCATTTGGAAACAAAACATTAAAATTGAAGCCTATGGACATGAACTGTCCAGTATATGTGTCGATGGTTTACCCCAGCGCTTTATAAGCCATGCTTGGCCCCCTGCAAGGTGTCTACCCCCCTCCCCCGTTGTTACAGATGACGCACGGTAGCAAAACGTTAGCGTACCCCCCCCCCTCCCCACGCTCCGCCAGGGTATTTAAAAATCATGGGTATTTAAAAATATTTAAACTGTAATTTCCATCCATTACAGATTATTGATAAATATCTAAATGACAGAGGTTGCTTTTATTTTACAACTGAAATTTTCTATAAGCATATATCTCCTGTAGTTCAAAACCTTTATAGCGTGTGTGTGTATGATTTATTTATGTTAATACTAGAGCATTTATACTAGCATTTTTGCTAACAGCTTCTTGCGTTTGGATAAGCTGTTACGTTTCGGTTTGGTGTTCATATTTTTTGTGGCGTAGATCTCCCTTTTATTACATTTAGAGTGTTTTGGGTTTTCGGTTTAGTTTAAAATATCACCTTGAGTTTGGTTTAACTGCCCAGTTTAGAGTTTGGACCTTTGGCGGTCCTTATTTTGGTCCAGAACCCTGTAATCTTTGCCCAGTGGGACATCCCTACTTATTTGTACTTTTGTTTTAATTCCCTACAGGCAGAATTAGTTGTATTATTCCCAACCTGTGGATGGAACGATTTATGTTTTTTTGTTGTTAAACAAGTAAATTTCTAAAAGTGTAATCCAAACAACTTTTAAACAGAACCCATCTCAGCTTAAAAAAAAAACACTGTCACATGCCAACCCAGAGCAATATCTGGAACAATTGCACTTTGTCATTGACAAACACATTATAATATTCAACGAACACAACAGACCTGCTGTTCAGAAGTGTAGGGGCCGCATTCAAGTTGGCTGCCTAGGTAAGAAGTTTGTTTTTCAGGGTCATGTACCTGGAGCTTGGTTTTGCGCAGAGTGTATCAAGTCCCACAAAACGTCTTTGAAAAACTTTTTAAAGTTCTGACAAGTTTGGTAGGACACTGGAGGTTCAGGGCATATGTCAGACTGTGAAGCATGCTGCATGCTTTGGCTAGACTGCCAAGATTAGTGAGCACTGGCACTCCCTCGATGATTATTAGGGCATCTGCATCTGGATCATGGCAAATGTAGATCATCATGCTGTGCAGTTTCAGGTCCTCATGCACGCTGGTCTCTGGGCTTCCCTTATTGACAAACAAAGACAATGGCAAAACATCTCAATAAAAAAAGTAACACAAATACCAAAATCATCAGTTCCTGACTTTTTAGCCAGAATTATTTGTGTAGTCAGTAACGTTAGTTTCTATGGCATTTTTAATGCAAATGCTGCATGACCTGAAGAGCTAACATTAAATAAATTTAAAAAAAGCTTTAAATTGTATGTGTTCATTTACATCAGCGGTACTAAATAGGCGGCCCACGGGCCACATCCGGCCCACGAGCCCTTTCTTTGTGGCCT
This sequence comes from Nothobranchius furzeri, assembly GCF_043380555.1. Taxonomy (NCBI): domain Eukaryota; kingdom Metazoa; phylum Chordata; class Actinopteri; order Cyprinodontiformes; family Nothobranchiidae; genus Nothobranchius; species Nothobranchius furzeri. The sequence goes on along the minus strand of NC_091753.1, from coordinate 15,919,362 downwards.
CCGAACCCTGCAAACTCCTGTGTAGTTTCTGTTTACCGTGTAATCTGTGATCAGAAACAGCAGACTTGTTCTGACCATTTGTTTCCATGTAAAATCTAACCAGCTCAGTGCCTAGTGGTAGAGTGTCCGCCCTGGAACTTGGGGAAAGGGGTTTGATTCCTGGTCGGATCATACCAAAGACTTTAAAAATGGGACCCAATGCATCCCTGCTTGACACTCGGCTTTAAGGGGTTGGATTGGGTAGTTAAAACTACCAAATAGTTCCTGAGCGCAGCCACTGCTGCAGCTCACCACTCCCCTTCATGGCCACGAAATATCTGCCCCTCCCCCACCGCTCTGATGGGAGACACAAGCAGGCAAACGGTCCACGGTCTGGGTTTTGTTTATTTGTTTATTCCCCAGCCATAAATAAAATGGAGATAAGCGTGACCAAAGTGTAAAAAATTGCCCCGCGGTTTTCACAAGCTGATGGCCGACGCACCATTTGTCGGCTCAAACGTCGGCTAGTTACGATAACTCACAGTTCAAAATACACTTACAAACTCAGCTCTGTGAGGCCGGCAAGCACAATTAAAGCTAAATATCTGCTCTGTAAGAATTCAGAAACTTTAAGATCTGCCCACATAACAGTACATTAATTAACTAAATAAGAGTGAAAGCCTACCGAAAATGTTGGTTTCTGAAATAAACACAAAAGTAACGTTTGATTGTAACAAAATGCAAACAAACGGACCACATGCTGAAGTAAGCTAACAGGCAGACAGAATAGTACACATGGGTAAGGGCAGCCTGAGCAGGTATGATAAACAATCATATAAATCGTTTAGTTGTGATATTTTGACTACACATTCACTTTAAATGGTCAAAATAGTTACAAGTTTTTGAAAAGCTTTATCCACAAGTTCTGCGCATGCAAGCTCTTCCAAGATGGACCGTCCCGCTTAACTGCCTTCTTCTTCCGTTGCAGGATAAATGGGCGGGTTCTGGCGTTTATCTTCCATCTAAGCCAATAACTGAGTTTTACATACTCATTTATGCTGAAGTCCAACCTAATCAAATGTATTTCCAAAAATATTGAGTTGGGAAAATTGTAGAAGTTTTTGATTATGGAAAGTTTAAAATGCAAAACATTTTCTAAAATAATTTTTCCAAGAAAAATAACTTTAAAAAAATATGTTGCACGTACTACACCCAGAAAATGTATTTATAGTGCATGTTATTGTCCCTTCCTTTTTGCACACGAGCCAAACTCCCCAGGAAGGGTCGTAACACCACTCGCCTCACGCACATAAGTGACCAAAACAAAGCAGCATAGAGACACTCCGTCTCCAACCACCTCTCAGGCAGCAGCCTGCTCTCCCAAGTTCTACGTGTCACCAGAACATAACCAACCACAACACGATAAAAGCAGTGTTATACAAAATGGAAGGCCTGTAGTGTTTATTCTCTTACAGTAACTATTCATCACTTTTTTGAGGAATTTATTAGAGATTTTCTGGTTTTTATTAATTGTGCAATAGAAAAATAATTGTTAGATTAAATCGTCTAAATATTCATTAGAATAGTCGACTATTCTATAAAATATTCGTCAGATTAATCGTTTTAAAAACAATTGTTTACCCCAGCCCTAGTTAATACAGACGTGAAATCAATTAATGTAAAATGATCCTAATCATGGAAGCGTAATTATTTCTCAGACTGTAATTTATTATCATTGCAACCTGTCTTCCCTGACGGCACGACCATATTCCAATATAACAAAGTCAGGATTCATCCGGCTCAGATAGTGAAAGGGGATCAGGGAGCATGAGACTAGGGCTGCAACAACAAATCGATAAATTCGATGAAAATCGATTACTAAAAGCGTTGGCAACGAATTGCGTCATCGATTCATTGTGTCGCACAACTCTTCCAGACCAGCGCAAGTCAGATCAGCGCGAGGGAGAGCCGGCAGACTTGCGCTGCTGCGAACCGGTTCCGCCCAAGGCCGGATTAACTGGGCAATTGCCCAGGGCCCACAAACTCTAAAGGGCCCAGGGCACGAGCAAAATACTGTATCTATAATTTCCCGCTTTATGAGGACTATGGTGACCGTACGTTCCGTTTTCCCCGGACATGTCCACTTTTCATTCTCTGTCCGGGCGTCCGGACTGCGGGTTTTTGTATTGATGAAAATGTCCGGCTTTTCATCCAGGAGCAGGGATCGAATTATGGGGGAGCTGTATATCCTACACATCAGGGGAGCCGGAAAAAAGTTTTCTATATTATATCATTTATATCATTTTTGGACTCTTTTGAGCAGAGAGCGGCACAGCGCATTGTTGCGCAGCGATCCAGGCAGCTGCTTCCAGCGCACGGTCCATTCTCAAAGTGGCGCAACCAAAAAACTATAATTAGCACACGATCGTTCATGTCTGCACATGTTCTCTATTTTCTGTCTTTATTTGTGCCTGAAGCGCGCTACTGCGGAGCTCATCACCTGTGCTGTGGTGATGTCACCTGACGCAGCATCGAAAACGCGCTCTGCGCTTTGCGGTCAGGAGATCTCTTTGATCTGCTCAAAAGTAACTGATGAGGTGAAAAGGTAAGAATCCAGGCAACAGATTTTCTGGACAATTAAGAGGAGATGCAGGAAGATGAGAGACAGACAGGACAGGAAAATAGTTAAATAAAAACAAGAAAACAAAACAAAGTGTTGAAAAGTAAACTGTAGGTAGATTTATCTCCACTACAAGTTTTTACCTGTATAAAACAATAAGTTATACACATGTCATATTTACACATCTGATACAATTCAAATCACCTTCAAAACTCAGTCACACACCCAGGGCCGTTTCAAGACATTTTGGGGGCCAAGGCAAAATGCCCCCCCCCCCCCCCCCCCATGACTGGGCTCCCCAGAAGCCTCTGTGTAATTCATACCCTCTCCAGTAGTGTTAGTTATACAGTGTTTATAAAAGCCCCTCAAGACATTACTGCCATGTTCTGATATTATCAGATGAAAAACTAAATTATCAGACATGTTGTCTCATCTGCTGCTTTTCTAAACTTGCAAAAAGTAACAAAACCATTTGAAAGCTACTATTAGTGGATTCTCTGAAAGTTTCCATGGAGTGTGGGACAACTTATTTTTTCATTGATCCTATCGTCTAATCTCACAGCTGAAACAAGCATCCTTAATAATCTGTGCACAGGAAGCTTACCGATGCTGTAGTAAAACAAAAGGTATAATAATTTATTATTAATAAAACCTTGTTGCAGCACTAAAGCAGAAAAATTAGATTTTGCATTAAATATGCAAAATATTTATATATGAATTGTTTTAGAGCCCTTTAATTGGCAGAATCTGATATTAATTTAGTTCTTACAAAAAATGGGTCCCAACATGGTTTGTGTGGCGTTGCCATAGTGTGACGTCATAGGCACAGATTTCCTGTCCTCTTGTTTGGAAATGGAAATATGGTCACCCTACATTAAACAAACTGTCCACCCGAGCTTCTGCGCTGCACAGAGACGCTTCGCTGCCTATGACTGAACGTCAGTTGAGAGTCAGTCTCATGCAGACTGACCAATGAAGAGAGGGCCTCAAGTTAAGACCCTCTCCTCATTGGTCAGTCCACACGAGGTGGGTCAAAGGTTACTCTGGGCGGGTTACGTGTTGTCAGGCATTCAAGTATTGAGTATATTTACTGCATATTACAGTAAAATATTCTGTATGTGACCATATTATGGTGATCCTTGGGTAGTGATGATGGAGCCCTTGAATATTGTTGCCCAGGGTACAACAAAGTGTTAATCTGGCCCTGGTTCCGCCGTCACATTCCCGCAGAAACTGGTTGATCACACCGGGGCCAGACTACTAGCATGTGGTTTTACAGCCACAATGTCCTCAGAAGCAAAAACGCTTTTAAAAGGGAGGGAGGAGTCCTAACTGTTGCTGCAGGCGTGTTGTGTGAGAGTGCAGTTATATACTGGTTAATATATTTTTGGGTTCAGTTGCTGTCATGTGGCCTAATGTGAGTCTATTTGGGATCATTGGAATGATCAGCAGCATTTCTTGATGTGACTTTATGGCAGTTGCCCAGGGCCTCATCACAAGGAGGATGGCATTCGTTTACTTTTGTTTTATTTGGTATTTTTTCAGTCATTTTTGGAAATAGTGATGAATTTTGATTAATTCACAGCCTATGTTTAATTACATTTAATAATTAGTTGTTTGACATCCCCAATTATAATAAATGTCAACAGATGAGATCAAACAAAACAGATGACAATTGCCCTTAAGCTGTTTAACTTGGACCAAGCATTTTAGGTCACAGATACAGGTGCTGGCCAGTAAATTAGAATATCATCAAAAGGTTGAAAATATTTCAGTAATTCCATTCAAAACGTGAAACTTGTACATTATATTCATGCAATGCACACAGACCAATGTATTTCCGATGTTTATTACGTTTAATTTTGATATTTATAGGTGACAACCAATGAAAACATCAAATCTGGTATCTCAGAAAATTAGAATATTCTAAAGGCCAATGAAAAAATGTTTGTTTCTCTAATGTTGGCCAACTGAAAAGAATGAACATGAAAAGAATGTGCATGTATAGCACTCAATACTTAGTCGGGGCTCCTTTTGCCTCAATAACTGCAGTAATGCGGCGTGGCATGGACTCGATCAGTCTGTGGCACTGCTCAGGTGTTATGAGAGCCCAGGTTGCTCTGATAGTCGTCTTCAGCTCCTCTGCATTGTTGGGTCTAGCGTATTGCATCCTCCGCTTCACAATACCCCATAGATTTTCTATGGGGTTAAGGTCAGGCGAGTTTGCTGGCCAATCAAGGACAGGGATACCATGGTCCTTGAACCAGGTGCTGGTGGTTTTGGCACTGTGTGCAGGTGCCAAGTCCTGTTGAAAGGTGAAGTCTGCATCCCCATAAAGTTGGTCAGCAGCAGGAAGCATGAAGTGCTCTAAAACTTCCTGGTAGACGGCTGCATTGACCCTGGACCTCAGGAAACAGAGTGGGCCAACACCGGCAGATGACATGGCACCCCACACCATCACTGACGGTGGAAACTTTACACTGGACCTCATGCAACGTGGATTCTGTGCTTCTCCGCTCTTCCTCCAGACTCTGGGTCCTTGATTTCCAAAGGAAATGCAGAACTTGCTTTCATCAGAAAACATAACTTTGGACCACTCAGCATCAGTCCAGTCCTTTTTGTCCTTGGCCCAGGCGAGACGCTTCTTGCGCTGTTTCTTGTTCAAGAGTGGCTTGACACACGGAATGCGACACCTGAATCCCATGTCTTTCATGAGTCTCCTCGTGGTGGTTCTTGAAGCGCTGACTCCAGCTGCAGTCCACTCTTTGTGGATCTCCCCCACATTTTTGAATGGGTTTGTCGTCACAATTCTCTGCAGGGTGCGGTTATCCCTAGAGCTTGTACACTTTTTTCTACCACATTTTTTCCGTCCCTTCGCCTGTCTGTTAATGTGCTTGGACACAGAGCTCTGCGAACAGCCAGCTTCTTTAGCAATCACCTTTTGTGTCTTGCCCTCCTTGTGCAAGGTGTCAATGATTGTCTTTTGGACAGCTGTTAAGTCAGAAGTCTTCCCCATGATTGTGGTGCCTTCAAAACAAGACTGAGGGACCTTTTAAAGGCCTTTGCAGGTGTTTTGAGTAAATCAGCTGATTAGAGTGGCAGCAGGTGTCTTCTATATTCAGCCTTTTCAGAATATTCTAATTTTTTGAGATACCAAATTTGGAGTTTTCATTAGTTGTCACTTATGAATATCAAATTTAAATGTAATGAACATTGGAAATACATTGGTCTGTGTGCATTGCATGAATATAATGTACAAGTTTCACGTTTTGAATGGAATTACTGAAATATTTTCAACCTTTTGATGATATTCTAATTTACTGGCCAGCACCTGTAGATGTAGCTTATAGGGTCTCTGTCTATTAGGGTTGTCACGGTATGAAAATTTTACCTCACGGTTATTGTGACCAAAATTATCACGGTTTTCGGTATTATCGCGGTATTTTTTAAACGGTGTTGCATATGTTCAGAAAGCATTGATAGTCCTGTTCTACACAAACTGAAATAGTTTTGAAAAGGTTTAACAGTGTTTATTAAACCTAAAATAACACAAAGCCTTAGCAAAAGTGCAACTTTTCACAAGTAAAGGAACAAATAGCTTATTTTTCTGGAACATGTTACAGTAGTCAGTGCAGGTTTAAATTATACAAATCCAAACATTCGAAACATAAACAATATGTAAACAAATCAAAGAAACACCACTTGTTTTCTCATATACTTGTTTTCTCATATACTTGTTTTCTTCATTATCAAAATGAAAATCTAAAACTCCAGTCCACACTTGACTTGAGCACTGTACAAGTCAACCTTAAAAAAAAAAAAGTATTTAAAATAAATAGCCACTTTAAACAAATTACTAAAATAACTACTACACTATGTAATCAAATCCAAATGTTCAAGTATAAATGGCATTGAATAAGTAAACAAATCAATGACAAGGAACTAATTGTATATTTCTCTTCATCATCAACAAATAAGATGCTTCATCCAGCAACAGGGTGTCCGTGACACGGTTTAAATGCTGGCAGAGGATGCTGCGGCTGCAGTATGTAGTGACTCGTTGCATTCTCCCTCAACCAAAAGTCCTCACGTCATGCATTTAAGCTAAAATGCTAATGTTATCTTACCTTGCACTGGCTGTAGAGACGTGGGTGATGGTCACGCAGATGTGCCATTAGATTCGAAGTGTTGCTGCCTTTTGCAGACACTTGTTTCCTGCACGTTCTGCAAACGGGATAGCAGTCTTCTATTAACTGTCCCTCAGCGTTTTTCAGAAATCCAAAATATGCCCATACTTCCGATTTAGACTTCTTTGAGGGCTGATGGATGTCCTGGGCGCTGTCGTCTCCTCCTTCGGCCATTATTTCAGCTTCAAAGTTTTGGTGCCGTTGCAAACTAAAAAGTGCGTGTGCGCGCCGCGGGAACTTCAGCTGAAGCGACGGTGGCTGGTAAGGGTCACCGCGCTGAAACCGCGGCCACGGTAAACCCACCGAGATAATTTAGTTTTTTAAAAACTGGACGGTTATTTTTATTGTCAACTTTTTTACCGGGTTTTACCGCTATACCGGTTACCGTGACAACCCTACTGTCTATAGACCTTATAAGACAAATTTAGGTGATGGCATGCTGTTTTTCTGCTATTGAACTGTTTTCTAATAATGTTGTGTTAAATAAAGTGAAGGAAGGAGAGAAATAACGTTTCCCTAGCAGTTTTTAAAAATGTCCCCATGTAATCCGATTAATCGATTAATCGTGTCGACACCCCATCCGATTAATCGATTATCCAAATAATCGTTTGTTTCAGCCCTACATGAGACACCATGTTCACACATGGGTGGGCCACCACAGAGTCCAGACCTTAACCCCATTTTTGGGATGTGCTGGAGAGGGCTTTGTGCAGAGGTCAGACTACCATCATCAGTGCTAGATCTCTGTGAAGCAACACAGGATGGAGAAAAATCCGGTGATGCTGCAGAAGCTTATAGAAACAACGCCACAGCGTGGTCCAGCCAAATATTAGAGTGTGTGACTTTTTGGGCTGGGCTGCGTACGTGTGTGTGTAAAAGGACATTCATAAAGGTTAGTGTAAGACACAATGCAGTAAAGCTAAAAGTGCTGATGGGGCTAGAGATTGGTGCAGCCACACTGCTTAGCCTTTAGGATTTTATTCTTCAACAGCTTCAGCTCTTCTGTTTTCAGGCAGCATTGAGCCCTCTGTCTCCTGGTGCCGAGATGTTCTGCTGATGTGAGGTGGAGGGGTTAGCAGAGCTTGGCTTTTGCCAACAGACATGGCGCTGCTGGTTTTCGCAGGTGACTTAGCTCAGTGCTACAGTTAGCTGTGGTGTATGATGATTCCTCCTGATGGACTTTTTATGTTTGTGGTCAAAAGGAGTAGTTTCTTATAAGTACCCAAACTCATGCCACACTAGGTTTAGCTTAGGGCTGAATCGATTCCTCGAATACCTCGAATAATTCGAGTACAAGAAAGCCTCGAGTCAAATTCTCTGCCTCGAGGCTTCGTTTAGTTCATGTTTGATTAGTTCATGGCTTTGCAATCGCCCGGGGTCATGTTTCACCCGGACCGAAATAAGTGACGCACATACACACACGCGAGTAGCGAATGTAACGTAACTTTCTCTTAAGCCATGGCGGACAATGGACCCGGTGGAGTGCAAAAAAGACAAAAAATGGCAAAGGTGTGGGACCATTTTTCACGTTGTAAGGTGGAAAACGTAGTCCAGTGTAAATACTGTAAAATGGATTTAGCCTACCACAACACCACATCCTCCATGCTGCAGCACCTGACCAGGAAACATCCACATGTAAACGTCACTTCTGTAAGCGGACTCGGAGCCTCTACATGATAATGCATTTTAGCCTGTATTTCTATATATTCTGCGGAAACTGCGACTTTTTCATTTGTAGCACTCAGTTTCAGCTCACACCGTACGTCTGGTAGCAACACGTTGGACCTAAAAATGTGCTAAAAATAGCAGTTTTTACACAACATGCCAGACTTTATTGTGTTGTTATTGATGCCTGTTGTCCCTCAGGATCGCTGCAGGAGGACACGGGTATTTATGAGTGGTGGGGGAAAACAAAAGAAAGTAAATACATGTTTTGTGATCAGTATAATTTGACATAACCATGGCAAACATGCTTTCTCAACAATCCTTGTTATTGTGTGAGGAAAAAAAGTGTAGAAATTAAAACGGACGTGTGTTAGGGAAACAGCTGGCGAGCCATGTTTGCGCATGCGCCGTGAGCGGTTCTGGTTCTGTTTGGGCCACAGCCGCTCGCAGCGCTACTTCAACAGTTATCCTCCTAGTTTTTAGATTCTCGCTCGAGTGAAAAATCAGCCCAGGTTGTATACTTATTTTTTGCACAGGCATTTGTTTACTTTGAAGTAAAGTTGGAGTTTTGAAAACTAATTTTGAATAAAACGTGAAGAATAACTGGCAATTGCTTGCTCCTTTTAAGAGGTCTTTCATATTTTATAATATGCTATTTGATATAATGGTTTGCAAACACAAAAGGGTAATTTATTAGATTATTCGATTAATCGATAAAAGATTCGATAGAGTACTCGATTACAAAAATATTCGATAGCTGCAGCCCAAGTTTAGCTTTTGGGGGCAACAAGCCACTATGAGGAGAAATATAATATCACAAGATCTGGTTAAACCCCTGAGTAGCAGCTGTCTGATTACTAGGGCTGCACAATATATCGAAAAATTATCGTCATCGCGATAACAGGACGTGCAATAGGTAAACTTTTTCAATTTGAGGTTAAAAACAAACATTTTCACATTTTTTCCATGTAGTTTTTTTTTGCCAGTTCCTCTTCTGAAAGGTAGACAATTGTTTTTCTCTTTCCCTCAGAAAATCTTAATATTCTCCTAGTTTGGCCCAGCACAGATCACTTCCCAATTACAGCAACAGCCTTATATCATAACCACATAAGTGGAGAAAATGTTCAGTAGCAGTGAGAGAATTTGCTGTTGCATTTAAGTGATGTTAACTATTATTTAACATTTAAACTTATTTTCTGATTTTTTATTTATTCTAAAAACCCTGGTAAGGGATGTTTTTCTGTATTTGGAGCATCAGAAAAAGTTTTATGGTGGAGGTGATGTTTTAAAGTCACTGAGAAACTGCATGCATGCAGTTTGTTGTTTTGCTGCTAATACAGTAGCAGGTGCAGCTGCATATTTTTGCAATAAAAATGTTATGTTGTAATGGAATTCATGCATTAGTTTTTGTTTGCTTTGAACCCCAGAGCAGACGTCACACGCCAGACGACATCAACACTGCACACTTTAGTATTTGTTATTTATCGTGAGTAATATCGATATCGCAATATTAAGCACTGTTATCGAATATCGCAGGTTTTCCTAATATCGTGCAGCCCTACTGATTACATAGTCATGACGGTGGTTGTCCAGTTGGACCAGTAGGGTTAGCTGAAACCCACACTCATGGGAGGTAATGCACCTTTTTACCCAACATAGAGCCGTTAAGCCAGGCAGCATAAATAAAGGTGTGTCAGTGCTGCTGAATGTGTCGTTGTGTCTCCATGCCATTGTTGACACACACACACACACACACACACGCACGCACGCACGCACGCACGCACGCACGCACGCACGCACACACACAGGTCATCTGGATGCCTTCCATAACATAGTCGAGAGCTAGTTTCACAAGGCCTAAATAAACATGGATCAGTGAGCATTGAAGTGGTTTTTAAACCAGCAGAATGTTGCTGCCTGGAGGACCTGAACCTTATGGATGTGACATGATTTACAGGATAGCAGTTGTGCTAACGGTGTTGTCATCACGGCAGCGGTAGCGGGCAGCCCCAGCTGGCCCCAGCCCGGCCCGTGCAGAGCAGGTACAGATGGGAATAGCCCATTAATGGGCTCCAGCAGCTAAATAAACAGTTTAAGATAACACTAGCTTGATAGTTTAGCTTCTGTTTACATAGCTAATGGTGCGTTCACTTTCTCCTCAGAAATTCCACCTTCTCAGTAGGAAAAATAAACAGTTTGAAAATGAACAGCAAAAGGAATGAAGATGCACAGTAAATATAGTTCACAGCAGAGATGTTTGCTTCAGTGTAATTAGCAGTTTATAAAACTACAAGAACCCACCATCACACAGTTTGTCCAGAGGAGAAAGGAGAGGAACAGGAGTCCATGGAGCTGGTTTAGTTAGTGAAATACCACAATATTAAAATACAAACTGTTGTTTGTTATCGTGATATTTATCAAATATGGTTAAATATTGGGAAAATAATATATATTTTATTATAAAAGCATTTTAAATAATTATTAAAGACTCAAAATTAAAGGGACAGAACAAATGATTAAGGAGAGAGGGAAGTCAGATCCCAGGAAAGGCGGAAAAAGAACAGAATAAGGAGAGGGTGGTGATGAGGGTCGCATCAATGCCTGAAAAGGTGAGTCTTCAGCTGCTTTTTAACTCATTCACTGGCTTTGATGACAAAAGTCGTCATTTTAAACCCAACCGTTCAGTCGTCATTTGCATTTTTTTTTTACTGTGTGGGCGTCGGATGAGCCCCCGCACCGTGACAACAAACATCTCAGCTCTGAAGCTGATCTGCATCCGCATACGTCACACGTCACGTGATCAGGAAGCAGAAAATCCATGTGTTAGATCGATTTGGGCCACTGCTGTAAAACAAAATGTGAGGCGCGAACCGGAAAAGCTTCTGCCGATCACAATTCGACAACAGATTATGAAAGAACTGATAACGCTCGAAACGCACGGATTCTTCCTGATGTAAGAGGTGAGTCTCTGCTTTGTTTTGGTTGTTTTGGCGTCAACATCATCCTAGTGTGCAACGTTCTGTGACTCTTTAAAAAAAACAGTAAAAACGTGAGAAACGCTGGCAGTGAAGGGCTTTAACGATCAGGAAACGAATGGCAGTGAATGAGTTAAAGGAGTCCACTGATCTTAGGCTCAGGGGGAGAGAGTTCCAGAGTCTGGGGGCCACAGCAGCAAATGATCTGTCACCTTTGGTCTTTAGCCTGGTGCTGCACAACCAGTAGGCTTTGATCACTGGACCTCTGGGACCTGCTGGGGGTGTAGGGACTAAGAAGATCACCAATGTAAGATGGTGCTTGTCCATGTAAGGCCCTAAAGACCAGAACCAGGATCTTGAAATGAACCCTGAAGTTGACTGGCAGCCAGTGAAGCTGGAGGAGAAGCGGGGTGATGTGGGTGTGTTTGGAGGACTTGGTCAGAAGCCGAGCACAGGCGTTCTGAACCACCTGTAGACGGTTCAGGGAGTTTCTGCTCAGACACGTGAAAAGAGAGTTGCATTAGGGAGATGGTGAGTGTCAACATGGTCTAAAGGCTGCATAAGTATTTCTAGGGATGATTCCATCAGTTTATATGCTGCAGATCCCTTCAAAGGGACTATAAGGAAGTTTAACAACCAAAACATGTATAGAAATGTAAAATATCTTCCTCATACATTCTCCTGCAACGCCCCGGTCCTGTTGAATGATCCCTGTTGTTTTTGCTGTGATTGCCTCTGTGTTCCTGTAAAATCACAGAAAAAGAGCATGTTCAGGTCAAACAGCCTGCTTCCCCAGTGCCTTCCAGAGGCAGCGTGATGCGTGATGACGTTGTGCGTGTTCACGCTCAGGCATAGCCCGTAGCCTTTGCTATCTGTAGCTTAGTGGCAGAGAGAGAGGCAGTGGTGCCACCTCAGCCACTTGTTCGACTTTTCAACCCTCTTCAACAACTTATTTTTATTTTCAAAAAAGTGCCTAGCGACAAACCTTTGCTTCTTCCTGTAGAACTTTCTTATAGACTTTCCCTTCAGATTAGCAACCAAAAACCATTATCACTCCAAACTGTTCTTCCGAGAGCAAGGAAAGAAAATGATAATCTGGGCATGTGCACGAGGACTAGGGTAGCAAGAATTAACTGGTTTAACTATTGACCTCGATGTGAAATATTGCAGTTAACCCACCGTAAAGAAGTCTCCAACACCACCAATTTCAAAAAATTTGCAGACTAAAGTGAAACTGAACAAACACACTCAGCAGAACCAGCGTCAACAACCACTAGGACCGCACTGTTTCCACCTAGGAAGTGCCTCAAGTCCCTGGTGAGGGGATACTTTAGACCCCAGAGCTGATAAAAGATAATTTCAAAACGATGATTGTCCATCTTCAGAGCTGGCAGAAAACTCAGTTCAATTCAAGTTTATTTATAAAGCACCAAATTATGACAAGAGTCGTCTCAAGGACCTTCACATAGAAAACATTCTTACAGCTCAGGTCATTAAGCCAATCAGTAAAAAGTTTCCTAAATAAGGAACCCAGCAGGTTGCATCGAGTCACTGACTAGTGTCAGACTCTTTACAGCAATCCTCGTACTAAGCAAGCATGTAGCAACAGTGGAGAGGAAAACTCCCTTTTAACAGGAAAAAACCTCCAGAGGATCCTGGCTCAGTATAAGCAGCCATCCTCCACGACTCACTGGGGATGGAGAGGACATGACACACACACACACACACACACACACACACACACACACACACACACACACACACACACACACACACACACACACACACACACACACACACACACACACACACACACACACACACGGACGGACGGACAGACAGACAGACAGAAATGATCGACACTCAAAATTTATTTGGACGCACTCTGAGGAGACAGCGTTTGCTGGCAGCCAGAGGTCACATGGTCCAGTTATCCTCGTCACTTTCAAATAAAAAATAACCATTTAATACCGTTAAATTTCCATTCAGTTTAATTCAAATTTAGTCCAAACAAGCTGATCAGAATGCCCCAGTAACATAAACAATGCAGTTGAACTATTTCATTTAAATTAGGAACATTTCACCAGCTGCAGCCCAAACGCACGTTCCCTCTGCCATATACCCTACTACTCTAGAGCCCTTTTCAGATAGACATTCTGGAACATTTGTGGACAATTCAATCTGGTTTTTAACCGGTACTGTGTTTTCAGACACACCACTTTTGTACCGGAACTTGTCCTTTCGGCTGCGTTCACACAGCAGGGAAAAGTTCCAGATGTCTGAAGGCGGCGGGGGGGTGGGGGGGAGAGAGAGAATCGGACTCATGTTGAGAAGAAGAAGAAGAAAATATCATTTCTATAGCGCCTCTCAAGATAAAGGCGAGGTGCTTAAGCATAATTCTGCGCACACGAAGACGCATAAGAGACCTGGATGATGAAGCTCAATGGCTAAAGGAATCACTGAAGCGGTGTGAAGCGCTCCATCGCGCGTCTAGGCGGTACCGTAGGAGGCGAGCTGCCGTGGTTCGCCGCATGCTACAGCAGCGAGCTATCTAGGTGCGCACAGCATCCCCCGGACCCCTCCTCCTCCCCCTCCCCCTTGTCCGGAACTTTACCTCACCAGTCTGAATCAGCCACCCTGTCCGTAACAAGTCCGGACCTGTTACTAGGGGCTTCGTCCGGTTAAATTCCGGAACACGTTATCCGGATGTTTGTATTCAGACACAAAGGTCTTACGGACAGAGTCCGGAACATTTCCGTTTTTCATGGCCTGTCTGAAGGGGGCTTAAGATACTCTAGGATCACATACCCTCTGTAAACCTGAATTGGTCACCTGCAGCTTGTGCACAACCAAATGTCTCTAGGGTGCTTGCTGAACAGGTTATGAGGGACCAGTGGCGCCAGTATTTGGCAGGCCTTGCTTCTGTCAAGTGCGCCCCAGGACCGCTGTGGCTACATCGTAGCTCATCACCATCAGCGTGTGAATGTGTGTGTGAATGGGTGGATGACTGATTGTGTTGTGAAGCGCCTTGGGGGGTTGTAGAACCCTAAGAAGGCGCTATACAAATACAGGCCATTTACCATTTAGCATTCTTGATTGTTACCTCCATGATGTTCTCTGTGCATAAATATTTGTCCTTAACAAACTAAAGCCTGATTTATGCTTCTCCGTCTGCGTCAGTGCAGAGACACGCAACGCCATTATCCGTCCTTGCGTAGGGCACGCAAGTACGTACGGAGTCGAGCCCACTTTTTTAAACATCCGTCGAACGAGACGGATTACGCAAGCTTGTGATTGGTCAGGATGCCGCTGTTGTTTACAACGCCGCCATTGCAAAGAGAGCCAAGGATAACTAGCGGCAGACACGGAGAAGCTTGAAGAATACCTCGCGAAAAAACTCTAAAAATATGAACGTTTCATCCTCCCGTGACTGGAGGAGTGAAAAGATGCGCAGCAAGCGTTTTATTTGTGGACGGAAATGACAGGAAACGTGGGTTTAGAGGTGGGGAGCGCATGAAGCGGTGGGAGAATGAGAGACAAATATGTCCGTGTTAAAAGTCTCTTATATACACAAAAACACAATATAAACACACTATCTTGGACCGATACATGACAGGATACCACAGAACAGCGCTACGCCCTCTGTGGTCCTGCCGGGCAATTGCTTTGCAACACTCTCCAGGAGACGGAGAAGTAAAAGAGCAAAACACTTCCGTCAATCCGTGCGTGTCTGTCCCTTGCGGAGCTGACGGAGAAGCATAAACCAGGCTTTACTCATGGGCAAATAAATAAATAAACAAATCGCCTCTTGTACAAAGCACAACCATAACAGCTCGGCCCATCGCTGATGGTCGATTAATTTGTCCCATCACCCAACCCTAGTACAGACTAGGGTGTTGCATTTTTGTGGTAGACATTTCTGTAACTAAAATCAGTATAATGTTTATGCAATATCTGGTTAAATGGTTAGATCATATTCTCTTGATGAAAGATATTTCATAACTAAAGAACAAAAAGATTCTGCCTACATATTCTGGGATCCTTCTGGGACCGGTAGAACCTCCGTGCCATCCTGGATTAGAGCAAGTGAGTCAAACTAAGGAGTTACTCCAGCATCTAGTTTTATTCTGGTAAGTTATTGGCTAAAAGTGATCCAGAGCTATATCAACATATACATGGAGCGGTAAAACTGGCAGCACATTATTTTATTTATCTATAGATTACTGAATTCTATTGAGACTCATGATGGAGCTAATACCAGCTGAGAACTCCTGTTGGAGCACAGAAAGTAAATATTTAGAAAAGGAAACAAACTGTACCGATTTTGGTTCTGAAGATGAACAGAATCCTCCTCGATGTCCAAATCGGGTCGCGGGTCTTCTGAGTCAAACGGTCTAAAACATGTCTGCACCTCCGGTAGTGATATCCAGCTAGTGGGGTCGGAGTTCAGTTGAACTTCTCTGGTATTCTCCGTTCTGGTCGCCGTATCCCAGAGAAAAAACAAATCTGACCTACAAGCAGAGGCTTCAGAATAGGGCTGAACAATTTTTTTCTTCAATATTGCGATTTAATTCACGATTATTTTCTCAAATGGCTTTTCTCATTTTTCAATTAATAGAAGCAGAAAAAAACGCCTATGTAACTTGTGCTGAATATAAAGAAGTTTATGTATCTACATATTTATCTACAAACCATATCAACAAGTTTATTTAACTATACACAAACATAAACACTCACAAATAAAGACAAAAAGTTGTATTTGAAGGTGCGATGCTTTGCAGCCACAAGCACATCCCTTGAAGGAGCATAGGTATTAGCATCAACTTTGAACATTTATTAGCAGGATAGAAGTGTGTCCCATTTTTTAAGTCTTTTGTGTTAAGAGTTTTTGACGTCTTGTCCATTTAGAGCTTTGGTAGTTCAGTTACGTTCATAGCTGCTAGCCAAAACTCAGTGAAGTTGAAGTCTCTTACAGTTTCTAGCTTTACTAAAATATTTATCTGTACTTATTTGATTAATGACAGTTTTTCCTTTTTATTAAGACTACAAATGTAATAATTTGGCACGCTCCTAATTCGTAATTTGTAAGAATGTAATCTGCAATATTAGCATCAGCATCCCTATGGGTTTTTCAATGTATATTAGCATTGTGCTAACCACTCGCTGCCAGTCAAATCGCTGCCTTTATGATTAGAAAATCTCCTTTTGTCACATCACAATTTAATTGCATATGCAATTAATCGTTCAGCCCTACTTAAGAAGCTACATGTGACTGATGACACATTGTTCTCTGCTATAACGCTAACACAGAAACACTGGAGTCAGGTTGTTTATTATAGCTGTTTCATCAGAGCTCCTTGTGAAACGTCCCCAACTGTCCAGGGCTTAGACTGGAAGATAGTTTCCGTTTTTCCCGCACCCGTCACAAACATCAGATTTTCTTAAAATTCCAGCCGTGAAAATCCAAAAACTTTTTTTATCTGAGGTTTTAATACTTCTCTACACATACTGTTCAAAGGAATTTTGCCTCTGGCCAATACCTTTAAAATACCAAAACATAGATCATTAAGATCATACTCAGTCAACTATGTTCACATTTAAAAAACGTTTTTATCAGGTGAGGGAAATTGTTTAAGTGGTTAGCAGCAGTGTGCTAGCCAATGGCTCCCTCCATGAGACTACCACAGCTCAGCAGAACACCATTTCTTATGGGGCAGAAAAACATAAAGTTAACAGCTGAAATAGCAGGAAATAATACAGTTAAAGAGCAAATTGTGGAAGAAAGTAGTCACGTGTGGAAAGTGGTCAGTATGTCCTCCAGCAGTCTAAGCCTATAGCAGCATAACTACAGAGATAACTCACTCTCACCCTTTGCAAAGTACTTGTTGTTGTTGTTTGTCGGCTGATTACAATTTACCAAATTATCAATCTAATCCCTCTGTGTGTGTTTTGAACTTTCTTTGAGGTAATACGGGATCAATAAAAATTACCCAACAAGTGTATCCTCCAGAAGTCTAAGCCTGTAGCAGCATAACTACAGAGATAACTCTGGATAACCTAGATGGAGGCATGTTGGAGGCAGGGCAAGGGAAAGCTGTCTTTACCGACTGTACACTCCACCTCCCTCTACTCTCCCACTTGTCCAGATCTGCGCTAACATCAGATTTTAACCATAGGCCCTATCAAATAAAAATGTTTAAACCTAGTCTTAAAAGTAGACAAGGTGTCTGCCTCAAGGACAAAAGCTGGGAGCTGGTTCCACAAGAGAGGAGCCTGATGACAAAAAGATCTGCCTCCCCTCCTATTTTTAGATATTCTGGGAACCACCAGTAAACCTGCAGTCTGAGAGCCAAGTGCTCGGTTAGTAACATATGCAGTAACTGGGTTTCCCCCAGAAAATGAGTTAAGCCTGGCGGATTCCCGCAGCACACCACCGTGAGTGCGGGGGTGGGGGTAGGGAGTTACACACGTTCCACTGCTGTTTCTCACCAGTATCAGCTGATGGAGTGCTTTAGTTTTGTTGAGCCGTTCGTGTCAGCGGACACTGTTTTTTTTTGGGGGGGGGGGGTATGACGCTTAGCCTGGCAGGTGACCATATGATCTCTTTTTAATTCTCATCAGAACCCTAGCTGCAGCATTTTGGACAAGCTGAAGACTTTTTTTATACATTCTGTGGACTTCCTGAGAGTAATGAATTACAGTAATCCAGTCTTAATGTAATGAATGCATGAACTAGTTTTTAAGCATCACTCCTCGAAAGGATTCTTCTAATCTTAGCAATATTCTGAAGGTGGAAAAAGGAAATCCTACAAACCTGATTAATGTGGGATTTGAATGACATGTCCTGGTCAAAGGTAACACCAAGGTTCCTTACTTTGTTCTCGGAGACTAATTTAATGCCATTCAGGTCAGGTGATTGACTAAGCAATTCCCCTTTCTGAATTTCGGGTCCAAAGATAAGAACTTCAGTCATGTCTTGATTTAAAAGCTGAAATTTTAAAGTCATCCAATTTTTTATGTCTTCAAGACAAGCCTGTAATCTACCTAACTGATTAGGTTAATCAATGTTAATGGATAAACAACTGAGTATCGTCAGCATAACGGTGAAAGTTTATCCCATGCTGTCTAATGATTTTACCAATTGGGAGCATATATATAGTAAAAAGAATTGGTCCATGCACTGAACCCTGTGGTACTCCACAAGTAACCCTGGAGTATGAAGATTTGTCATGCACATTTACAAAATGATATCTATCAGACAGGTAGGATTTAAACCAACCTAACACTGTTCCTTTGATCCCTATAACATATTCAAGCCTTTCTACAAGAACATTGTGATCAACTGTGTCAAAGGCTGCACTGAGATCTAACAAGACTAGAACAGACACAAGATTGTTATCTGAGGCCTTGAGAATATCATTTGTAACTTTCACCAATGCAGTTTCAGTGCTGTGATACTCTCTAAAACCAGAATGAAATTCCTCAAACAGATCATTAGTGTTTAATGCTCACATACTTGCATGGCCACTATTTTCTCAAGGACTTTGGGTAAAAATGGAAGGTTAGATATTGGTCTATAATTTATTGGGTCATCTGGATCCAGAGAAGGCTTCTTAAGTAGAGGTTTGATTACAGCAATCTTAAAATCCTCTGGTACATATCCATTTACTAAGGATAGATTGATTATATCTAGAATGAGGGCATTAACCGAAGGAAATGCATCTTTAAATAATTTGGTTGGGATTGGATCTGAAATGCAAGTGGAAGGTTTAGATGAAGCTAATGTTTGTGATAACTCTGAAAGCTCAACTGGATCAAAACAGTTCAAACACAGATGAGATTCTACAGTTAAGTGCTGCCTCACTTACTGAGGAAGAAGAAATCACATTGGGGAGGATGCTAATTATTTTGTTTCTAATAAAATTTATTTTGCTCATGAAAAATCCGATAAAGTCGTCGCTGCTGAGGGCTAATGGAATAGATGGTTCAGAGCTATGATTCTGTAAGTTTGGCAACTGTACTGTAAAGAAATTTTGAATTATTCTTATTCTCCTCAATTAGCGATGAAAAATAAGCAGTTCTAGCTTGAAGCTTATTTTTATAAAGCACAAGAATATTTTCCAGTATAAGTAGGCCTCCTTCTGGAGTGTAGAGCGCCATGTTCTCTCTAATTTTCTAGAGTTTTGTTTTACAGTTCGTAAATGAGAAATTAAACCAGGGAGCCAACTTCCTGTGTCTAATTACCTTCTTTTTTTAAAGGGGCAACATCATCTACTAGTCATCAATTTGTGAAGGGCGAGATCTTTTCTTATTGCTCCTTCCTTTTTGCGCTCGAGCCAAACTCCCCAAAAAGGGCCGTAACACTACTCACCACACTCGTGAGAGACTGAAACAAAGCAGCACCTCTTTTGGGGGTATTTGAGATTTTTTGGTTTTTATTAATCGTGCAACGTAAAAATAATCATTAGATGAATTGTACCATACCATACCACCTTTATTTATATAGCACTTTAAAAGCACAGCCATACAGCTGACCAAAGTGCTGAACAGTCGCACAATAACAGAGATAAAAACATAAATCAGAGCAATAAAATACAGTCAACAAATAAGAAACAAGCCAATAAAAAAGTACCGATAAAAACCTTACAATGGATGATAAAATGAGAGTAGTAAAAACCAAAATAACAGCTAACTGTTAAAAGCAAGGGTAAAATAGTGTGTCTTTAGTCTAGACTTAAAAACTGCCAAGGAGGATGCCAGTCGAACTGTGACTGGAAGTTCGTTCCCATTTTAGGACCGGCAACAGAGAAAGCTCTTTGTCCGCATGATTTATAACACTCTTTTGGTACCTCGAGGAGCAACAGGCTGGAGGACCTGACTGTGCGACCGGGGTAGAGCTGAAACAACTAATCGATTTAATCGATTATTAAAATAGTTAACAACTTTTTTAGTCATCGATTAGTTGTTTAATAATCACATTTTACCGCATAAAGTCTATTTTTACCACAATCTGACATCGGTTACATTCTGTTAAATTTGCCGCCAGTGTGTGGCAGTAATGAGCCACTGATCTACCAGTGGAGCCGTAGAAGAAGACACAAGCCAATAAGTGCCCTCGGTTTTCATGACGTATCACGTTACTGACGCTCATCTTGCTGTGAGAGATGGCGGAACAAGAAGAAATACGGAAGAAAAATAGAAGCGACAAAACTGAAGAGAAACCCCGGACAAAAACCTCACGAGTATGGGAGCACTTCACTCTAGATGCCATGAAAAGACGGGTGACCTGCAAAATATGCAAAAACCATCTAGCATGGCACGGAAGCACGACGTCCCTAAGTGAACATTTGAGACGAAAACATGTGGGGGCTGATGCAGCAGAGGAAGAGCCAGCCCGGTAAGTAACAGAAAATAAGCTAAATATAGTGGTCCATCACTACACGCAGATCAAATTTGGGACTTAGTGTTTTAGCTGAGTTCATTATAGTGGATGTTAAACATGGTTTTTTGCCGTGTCAGTCTACGGTGTTCTACTAATGATTGATTAAATGCAATTGTGAATCTCCGTGTTGTGAATCATGCGCTTGCCAAATTTAGCACGTCTGTTTATAAGAATGTTCTCGCTAAGAGAAAAACGGCACAAACCCATAACTATGTTCCTCATTCAAAAAAGGACAACTCCGCGGAGAAAAATATACAGACGAGCTGTGTCCAGGTGAATATAACGCGGCATAGTTGTACGCTTTCAATTTTTAAATACAGGAGAAATTCAGAAAAAGTCATTTTTTTTACTATTCAAATCAACTTTATTTACATAGCACTTTTCATACAAAAAATGCAACTCAAAGTGCTTTACAGATTAAAATGGCCCCATAGATCCCACATTCCCATCCCAGCCCCCCTCCCCAAGTATAAAACAATTAAAAATTACAGTTCCCCTCCCGCACCCAACTTCCAAAAGTGGACATACAATCACCCGCACACTCGTCCATGCACACACACACACGCACACACACACACACTCGTGAACACCAGAGTAAACAATAGGCTGAGTTCAGATGGGTCAGGTAATGAACGACAGATCATCAGCGGAGCCATCTGCCCTGGCAGCAACAGATCCACGGCAGCAGCCAAGACACCGGCCCATAACACCCAGTGGCGTAGGGCAGAAACCCCCACCAGTGCCCGGGCACTACCCGTGGAGCGCCCCGGCCGCCGCCGCCCCTGACCACCGACCCCAAGGCAGAGGGCTCCGCAGAGGAAACACTGGAGGATTTAAGATATATAACATATAAAATAATAAAAGCTAATAATGATAAAAAGTAACTGATAAAAAGTGATTATAAAGATAGTAAAAGAAAACATAATCATGTAAAAACACTAAGATGTAGATAAAATGCTAAAAATAATAAAAGAGATAAATATGTATTTATAGATAAATAGTGATCAGTTAAAAGCTAAGCTGAAAAGGTGGGTCTTGAGCCTATTCTTAAAAGCCTGGATGTTCCCTTCGGACCTGAGGTCCTCCGGCAGCCCGTTCCAAAGGCGAGGGCCGTAATACTTGAAGGACGCCTCGCCGTGGGTGTGAGTCTTAACTTTAGGGATAACTAGTAGACGGCTGCCAGAGGAGCGCAGAGACCGCAAGGGTTTATACAGTAAAAGCAGTTCTGAAAGATAAGAAGGCCCAAGACCATTAAGACACTTAAAAACCATTAAAAGAACCTTAAAATCGATCCTGAAACATACGGGGAGCCAGTGCAGTGATTTTAAAACCGGAGTGATGTGCTCCCGCTTCCTGGTCTTCATCAGGACACGTGCTGCTGAGTTTTGTAAGTGTTGTAAAGCTGAGATGCTCTTTTTGGGAAGACCAGAAAGCAGGGCATTGCAGTAATCAATTCTACTGGTTATAAAAGCATGCACTAGCGTCTCCGCATTGGCCCGAGAGAGAATGGGTCGGACTCTGGCGATATTCTTAAGATGGTAAAAACCTATTTTTGTGATGTTTTTAATGTGGGGGATAAAAGTCAGCTCAGAGTCGAAAATAACGCCCAGATTCTTCACTTGTAGTGATGGATAAAAAGACATTGACTGTAGTTTAGGTAAAAGTTTCTCTCTCTGGGCCTCAGGACCGATGACTAAAACTTCAGTTTTGCCCTGGTTGAGCTGGAGAAAGTTTTCAGTCATCCATGATTTAATATCTAAAATGCAATTAAAAAGTGTTTCCATTGGCTGTGCGTCATCTGGAGACACGGAGATGTACAACTGTGTATCATCAGCGTAACTGTGGAAATTCACCCCATGTCTCCTGATGACGCTGCCCAGAGGGAGCATATAGAGGTTAAAAAGCACTGGGCCTAGAATTGATCCCTGAGGCACCCCGCATGTGATGCTGTGGACCCCAGAGGAACAGGTATCCAGACTCACCATAAAAGTCCTGTCTGTGAGGTAGGAAGTGAACCAACTGTGAACAACACCAGAGAGGCCGATCTGTTTTAAACGGGTTAAAAGAATAGTGTGGTCTACTGTATCAAAGGCAGCGCTTAGATCCAGCAGAACCAACACTGTTGCCCTCCGAGCATCATAATTTGTTCTAAAATCATTTAAAATCTTCAGAAGGGCCGTCTCAGTGCTGTGGTTCACCCTAAAACCAGACTGAAATTTTTCTAGGACATGTTGGTGGTTGATAAAATCGTTAAGTTGTATTAAAACAAGCTTCTCTAAAATTTTGCTTAAAAATGGTAAGTTGGATACCGGACGAAAATTGTTAGTCATTAAAATCTAAATTGCTCTTCTTCAACAGGGGTCTGACCACCGCCCGTTTAAAAGCAGCAGGAAAGACCCCCGTCTGAAGGGAACAGTTCATCAAAGTTAAAATCTCATCTCTAAAAGAGTCATAAAATTGTTTAAAAAACCTTGTGGGGATAGGGTCCAGAACACATGTGGTAGGCCTCACTGAGGAGAAAACTTTATCAATACTCTCATCTTCAACCAAGACAAAACTGTCCAGTGTTTCCTCAGGTAGACACACACTCTCAGATTGATCGGGAGCAGCATGACATTGGGAGGAAAAAATGTTACGTCTGATGGTGTCTACCTTCCCTCTGAAGTGGGCTGCAAACTCCTCACAGAGAGAGTCCGAGGGGGTTTTCTGGAGAGAACTAAATTCACGACCCAAAATATTTGTGACTGTAGAAAACAGAATTTTGGGATTATTTTTGTGTTCCGAGATGATTTTAGAAAAGTAATTATTTCTGGAATTTCTAACAGCTTTGTTGTATGATTTTAATAATTCAGTGTATATTTGTTTATTAATTGTGTTCTCATATTTCCTCCATTTTCTCTCTGCCGCCCTGCAAGATCTTTTCAACATTTTAAAGTTTTCATTGCTCCAAGGGGAAGCTGGTTTTGGCTGTAGCTTTTTAATTTTAGGTGGAGCGAGCAAATCCAGAGTAGATTTAAGTCTGCTGTTAAAATCATTGAAGATAAAATCACAGGGGGCATTTGAATTAATAGGAGGGATCTTTTTAAAAGTTTCCAGAAAACCAGCAGCCACTTCAGGGGTTAGATGGCGTTTCATTACAGTTCTCACAGAGGTCTCCTGCTGAATTATGCTGGTAATGCCAAAAAACACACAGAAATGATCTGAGATCGCTAAATCCCTGACAGAGGACACACCGGTGGACAGACCATATGTGATGACCAAGTCCAGGGTGTGTCCTCTGTCGTGAGTTGGTTGTGCAACATGTTGTGTAAAATCCATATAACTCAAAATGTTTAATAATTCAGTGGTAAAAGGGTCTGCAGGGTCATCCATGTGTAAATTAAAATCATCAGCTAAAATAATACTATCAAAAGAGTTGTGCACAATTGATAAAAACTCGGAAAATTCCTGTATAAAAAGTGCACTGTGCCTCGGAGGCCTATAAAGAGTAACATAAAATCTGAAGATCGCTGAAAATGGCTGCACAATATTCGAATGTGGTGTAGTTATCAAATAAAACATGTTTTGCGGAAAGTGTGGAAGAGCTTATAAGAGCAGTTCCACCTCCCTTTTTTCCATTTCTTATTGAATAAGTAAAATTAAAGTTTGGTGGGGAGGCCTCTGTGAGAACAGCAGGAGCATCTGAACTCAACCATGTTTCTGTCAAAAATACACATTTAAGGTGATTATCTAAAATGAGGTCATTTACAATAAAAGTTTTGTTCAGCAGAGAGCGAACATTTAAAAGAGCCATATTGACAGTAACTAAAGATGGAGTGACTGTGAGATTTTCTGGGGGTGAGATTTTTGACAACTGTTTAAGATTATTAAGATTAGCCCGGTTAGTTTTATGTTTATGTGATCGCTCTCTGCTGATGACAGGAATGTGAGAGGTGTGCAAGGGTCCAAGTCCGATATGTGGGTTACTGTTAAAATGATAACTGGGTTCATAGGATCCTGGACCAGTGGGACATCATGATGTGGGGGGAGGAGGTTGGGGCGTGGGGGCAGCTGGGGGTGGTGTGGTGGGTAAAGGTGGTCGTGGGCAGGCCAGGCTCATTTTAAGTGTGTGGGTACCCTGTCTATTTAGATGGAGTCCGTCAGGCCCAAACAGATGCTTCCTGCCTATTAAAAGACTGTTTTACTATCTAACACTGTAAAACGCCTCACAACGCATTTTTATCAAAATAAATGATCACTGTATATTGTTAATTAATTCAAATAATATAATGTTGATTTATTGTTGTAGTGTGTGTGCTGCTTTATTTTATATGTGTACTGATGTCAGTCAATTTGTGTTTCTTATGCAGAAAAAAACAAGCAACGATGGACAATACATGGGGAACAAGACACTCACCCCCCAGTAATGCATACCACTTACAAACTCTATTCTAGATTCTACATAATTTTTTATGGAATTTACCTCTTATATTTTGATGCCAAAAAATTATTCTGGACTGATATTTTGCACTGTTTAGCTCATTTTACACCGCTGACTGTGTTCATGTGCAATAAAATAGATTGCAGTCAACTGCACAATTCTCCTATGTTTTTCTTTTTCTTAACTGAAATGTATTCATCACTTGTATAGGTTAAATAGCTAAACAATAACAAAGCGATTAATCGATTAATCAAAAAAAATCGACAGATTAATCGATTATGAAAATAATTGTTAGTTGCAGCCCTAGACCGGGGGTATAAATCCCAAGAAGATCAGATAGGTGCATGTGGGGGCAAGACCATGGAGGAATTTGAAAACAAAAAGCAATATTTTATATTGGACCCTGAAAGTGATGGGCAGCCAATGAAGGGATTTTAGAACCGGAGTTATGTGCTGGTTGCCCACAGTACGTGTGAGGAATCTAGCCGCTGCATTTTGGACGAGTTGAAGTCTGGCAAGGGTTGACTTATTGACACCCAGCAATATTGCGTTCGAATAGTTGAGCCTAGATGTGGTAAAACATGAACAACTGATTCCACATTTTTCCTAGATAAAACTGCTCTTAATTTGGACAGACGGTGGAGTTGGAAAAACAGGATTTTACAGTGGCATTCACCTGGGCGTCCATCCTTAGAGATGAATCCATCTTTACACCCAGGTTTGTCACAACGGTTTTTAGATTTTGAGAAACAGATGAAAGATCTGGGGTTTGGAATGGGCTAGATCTGACCGGATTAATCAGGATCAGTTCAGTCTTGGAATCATTGAGATGCAGGAAATTTGAGGCCAGCCAACATTTCACGTCTCGTAGGCAGTCTAGAAGAGGCTGGATTGATTGCTGGGGTTTCACCGACATGTAAATCTGGCAGTCGTCAGCATATAAGTGATATTGAACAGAGTGTTTTTTTAAGATTAAGCTGAGTGGAAGGAGGTAAAGGCAAAACAACAAAGGGCCCAGAATAGACTCCTGCGGGACCCCACACGAGAGGAGCAGAGCGAGATGAGATGTTGTTTAGCACCACCCGTTGGGACCTGTTAGACAAATAGGACCTAAACCAAGTTAATTGTCTAGTCATTAGAATAGTCGACTATTGGATAAAAGAATTGCCTGAATAATGGTTTTAAAAGTAGTCGTTTGCCCAAAGCCCTACCAACCACACTTTCTGGGTGGGCTCTGCTTTGATCCCAGACCAGTAGATGAAGATGTAATGTCCAGAGTGTTCTCCTAGGGATCTGTTCTCCATCTTCTACGTTCAGCTGGAAACACTCAGCTGAGTCATTTCCACCACACAAGACCAGACAAAAACCTCTAATGGCACAGCAGTGTGCTGACTCACCACCTCTGTTACTAGATGCACATAGGCTGTTTGTGGTGACCTTCCATAACCTCACCGGGGGGTGGTCAAGCTTAAGTGTTGCCTCATCACAACATTGTAATCCGTGTCCTGTACAGGATAACACCTCAGCTCTGTATCTGAACACCACTAAGCATGTCAAACATTCATAGAATCCCACCAACTGTTTTCTGTTCAGATTGCCTCCATGTGTTTTGTTAAAAAATGGAGATTGTATCTGGAGAAGAAGGGATGATAGATGGATTTTGAGCAAATAAATTGATCGAAGCGCGCCTTGAGGTGAAATTATCCTGAAAAAATGGTAACTACGTGTGATACTTACAGGTCCTTGTCAAAAAATTAGCATATTGTGATAAAGTTCATTATTGTCTATAATGTACTGTCTTTCATATATATTTGATTCATTACACCTACAGCTCCTGGGGGGGGGGGGGGGGGTTGTTAGGACTCTACAAGGAGCTATATGAAAGACAGGCCATGTGCCATTTTCAGAAGCTGTTGAAAACCCCATTTATGGTGGTTACTTAGGTGCTGCCATGCCTTCTCTGGCCAGCAGGACAGCTGCTCAGACACGGAGCTAACTGGTTTCAGTGGGACTGAGGGTGTCTTTGTGTCGACTCAGCCTAAACAGGGATCACTGATGTGTTTTCCTTGCCACAGTGGCGCTAATGCTAGCTTGCTTTCTGTTTTGATGAGAAAAATTAATTGTCATGGATTGTTTATGCATAATTTGGTGATTTATCTATCAGCTTTATGCTGCTAACAATGATTTATTCAGATGAAAACGTTTCACGCGGATTTTATGACTCAGCCATAACAGAATGATAAAAGGTCATGTAAGAGTTGGGGTTATGTTGCACCTTTGCAGACACGTTCTTCGAGGTATTGTTTATAGCTTTTGACTCGATGGATCAAGTGAAAAGTGTGGTGAAAACCTGTTTAACAGATGGTGAGTGTGAATGTTGTGTTGTCAGAAGAAACTGTGGCAGGAGCTTCATGAGCCACCGAATAAATCCAGCTTCTGCCGCTGATTTAACTCGTATTTGCAGGAGTGAGGTGAAGTGTTGTGTAACCTGAAAAACAAGTTGGCTCTGTGACGGGGATTCGCCGATCACATCCTCAGCTCCTGATCCAAGTCAGAGTAAATTATGAATGTCTGCCAATACTTGTATTACTTCAGTAATAAAATAAAAAAATACATGAAAACACATCCAAGTTGTCCTTTAAGTTTTCATTATCATTGATTTGTTTATTTCTTTAATTAATTTGCCAGAAAACCTCACTCGTTAAGGAAGTACATCGATAAGAAATGTTAATTTTAGGAATATATTCTCTTATATTTTAAATGGTCTACTTCTCCACTTGTGGCTGTATGGAGTGGTGCCATTCTCTCTGTGGGGCAGGCTCACTCTTCTCTGCACATCACTTGTAAATCCAATGGCTCTAGCAGATGGCGAAACCCAGCATTTTTCTGTCCATCTGTATTTCTCTTTCTTTATTAGCTCATGTCTCGGTGCCGAGTGGCTCCGCGTGTTTATGGCTGCAGTGAACTGGGAGTATTGGTGGTAGTAGGACGTATTGTAGACAGGTGAGTCGCTGTCGCGATGGCTGAATGCTTTGTTATGAAGCAGCTCTGTCTCTGACACAGTTTTTACCTTCAGCCTGCACGTTTAACTCGGTGAGCAATCATTTTTAAAAATAGTAAGTAAAAATGGTTTCTCAGGGGAGGACCTCAGAGGTGTCAAACCCCAGTCCTGGAGAGCTCATCCAGCTCAACTAAAACATGTTGAATAGAGGCCCCTGAGGACCGGAGTTTGACACCCGTGTTATAGATCGGTCCTTAAAAGTCACGGCCTGATCAGAGCATTCTTATTTTGTAAGTAAAATACTTTACATAAGTGAGAACCTTGATGGGTAGGAGATGCCCATTTCTGGATGTTCAGCATTGATGTGTTGATGGTGCAAATCCTGAGATAAACGGCTCTCATCTGCTGCAGCGTGGATTTCAGCCATGTTTTTTTTACGGTGCAGTACGTGTAAGTGCTGCTGTGTTTAACTTACAGGTAAGCTGCTGTAGTCCTACTGGCCTCAATATACTGTTGCTGAACCCTTGCTCAGCACTAAGAATGAGTAGTGACCTCGCTTAAAATCTTTAAATGTGTGTTTTGTGTGTACATAATAATGTAACTTCAGCTTCAATCATTTTCATTCTATACAAAATCGGCTGATTTTAGAAGCATTAATGTAAGTATTAGGGTCGTCACGGTGTGAAAATGTAACCTCACGGTTATTGTGACCAAAATTACCACGGTTTTCGGTATTATCGCGGTATTTTTTTAAACTTGTTACATTTTCAGACAACTAAATAAACCCTGTATATCAGGAAAATATTGTCCTCAGTTTGTGTCAAAATTTTGCCTAAAATGTGTTATTTTGTAATTATGTTGTTTATTTGTTTACATTTTTCCCCTTTAGTCTTTAAAATACCAATATTTGCCCATAACTTCTTATTTTTGTCTGTTTGATGTCATCATTTTAACAATATTAGATCAGATGATACTCAGTACTCAAGTAGCCTTCTAATCAGATACTTTTTTACCCTTACTTGAGGAATAAACTATATCAGGAAAATATTGTCCTCGGTTTGTGTCCTTCCAGTGAGCTTTGCAGATGTGGGAAAATGTCATCAGGCAGTAATCATTGAGCACGTTTACATGCAACCAGTAAACCTTTTAAAACCTGAATATTCACAATAACCCGGTTCCGCACGGCCATGTAAACACCGCCAAAAACCCGGATATGCTCATAACCGGGTTTTTAAAAACCTGGTTACTACACCCTTTTCTAACCCGAATGTTTGGTCGTGTAAATGCATATCGGGATATCCCCATCAAAGCGTGTGTTCTGCGCATGCTCTGTTTGCAAGGAATCTTGGTCTTTTGAGTAGCGGGACGTCTTGTATGCGCCAGAACACCGGAAGTAAACAAGTTGGGTGCAACATGGCGAGTCGCGGCACAGCACCACACTTTTGGAGTGACGAGGAAACCTCTGTCTTCATCGGTCTGGTGAAAAGTATGAACATTATGTCTTGTTGACGGCCGAAAGTACAGAGACAGCGAAATATGACGCATATTGCGTCTTGACGTAGTCCATACGTCCTGACGCTACCCCAACGTCCGCATTTAAATCGGGTTACGCAAGTTAGGGGTAACTCTTTCTATTTATGCTTGTAAACAAGTTATTCTGATCAACTGAGAAACCCGAATACCGACCTTAACCCGATCATAACCCGGATATTGGCTGCATGTAAACGTAGTCAGTGTTAAATTCATAATTATTCTCTGAGAGAGACAAACTCTTATCTGCCCCTGGGAGCCCCGTAATGCATAGCGTCATTTCAACATGGGGATGTCCGTGACACGGTTTATATGCAGTTAGCGGCGCTGCGGCTGCTTTATATAGCGACTCGTTGAATTCTCCCTCAACCCAAATCCTCGGATCACGCATTTTAGCTAAAACGCTAACGTTAACTTGCCTTGCGTTGACTGTAGAGTTGTGGGTGATGGTCACGCAGATGTGTCATGAGATTTGAAGCATTGCTTCCTTTCACAGACACTTTTCTGCACGTGCTGCAAACAGGATAGCTGTCTTCTGTCAACTGTCCCTCGGCATTCTTCAAATATCCCAAAAATGCCCATACTTACCACTTTGTCTTCTTTGAGGGATAATAAATGTCCTGAGCGCTGCCGTCTCCTCCTTTGGCCATTATTTCAGCTTTAGCTTAAAGAAAGTTTTGGTTGTAAACAAAAAAGTGCGCATGTGCCGCCGGCAACTTCAGCAGATGATACGGTGGCTGGAAAGGGTCACCGCGCCTGCACTGCAGCCACGGTAATCCACCGAGATATTATCTTTTTTAAAAACAAGACTGTTATTATTGTCAACTTTTTTACCGGGGTTTACCGCTACATCAGTTACCGTGACAACTCTAGTCAGTATATTATTGTTGTTGATTATTATTCTGAGCTACTACAGCAATCAATTTCCCTCTGGGATTAATACAGTTTTTTAAAATTGAATTGATTTGAATTAAATATCGGTATCTGCAAATATGACAACATTCATGCACCGTCACGGCTGGATGGCTGAGTCAAAACCTCTACCAGTTACTAAATTCATAGCATTTTAACCGCATTCCAGTTAGGGCTGGGCGATATGACCGAAAATCAGTATCACGATATATACTAAAAGTCATGTACAGGTTTCCAGTTTTTTAACCAGTGAAAAACGTTTGTTTCCTGTGAAGTAGGGCTGCACATGATATCGCAAATATATCGTTATCGTGATATCAGAATGCACAATATGCATATCACAAAGAACAGATAAATATTGCAATGAATGGTCAGCTCAAATTAGGGCTGCTCAATTAATCGAATTTTAATCACGATTACGATCTGAGTTTTGAACGATTATAAAAAACAAAACAAGCCGATTATTTGCTCCTCCCGCTTGCGCTGGCCTGAGTTGCAAATGAAGCGCTCCTCCACAGTGTTGCCAACTTAGCGACTTTGACGCTATTTCTAGCAGCTTTTCAGACCCCCTTCTTGACTTTTTAAATCTTAAAAGTACCTAGCGAACATCTCAGAAACATCTCTGGTAACCCTTAGCTACTTTCTGGATAACTGTCGTCGACATTTCCTGCAGGTTAGCTAAACACTCCGCCTGTGCTCCGGACCGTTCTTCACATCATTAGGAAAGGGAATGATGTAGTGATGTGTCGGTCGCTAAAGACGGCTCTCGGAGCCGGCTCCTTGTTAGATTAACCAGAGTGAGTGACACACACACCGCACCTGCGGACTCCTGAGCAGCTAAAAACAGCTAAATGTGCGCGTGCAGCGTGCTAAACACACGTGCAGCTTGCCCGATTGCTGTGAGACCGGTGTGGGGGGTGCAGCTGTGGTTGGGACAATTATTACATTAGCTGATGGACTTGTAAATAAATAGTTTATAAATAAGGTAGAAATAAGTTCCTCACGCTGATAACTAATAACTAACCTCTCTGAGGACCCGGTGCTAGTGCACGCTCCTACAGCACCTTGACACGACTCAATAAATGTTATGCAACATTTTGTGAACATCAATTTATTTGTATTTATTTGTTATAAATGCCACTGTATAACTCTTGCTGTCAGTATTTGCAAGATATTGGTATTTGGTTCTGTACTGGTTAGACATAAATGAGTTAAACCAAAGTCTATAGCCCTTGGGTCATAGACTATGAGCTATAAGTATATTGGTCTTTTTATTATACTGGGGATCAGGAGTTATTTTAGTGTTCATCTTGTTTCTTATTTTTGTCCTGATTGTGCCCTGAGCAGTTTTATGCCTGAATAAAAACAAATAAAATCAACATAAATTGAAAAATCGTCCTAAATAATCGTGATTATTATTTTTGCCATAATCGAGCAGCCCTAGCTCAAATGTTTGCTACACATAGTGCATTCTGTCCATCAAATGGAAGCGTGATGTTTTTTTTTAATCAAATCAAACAGAGCTCTTCACCCATTTGTCCAATTGGGTGGGTTCTCATAGGTTAGAGGCCCGCCCCCAAGGCGGACGGCACTTAATTTTGATGGTTAGCAAACCCCTGAGTTAGCTTTATTCTGCTGATTCTGCTTTTCCCGGGATCCACTGATTCCCTTTTCTTGTTCACTTTCTTTTTCCTTTTCCTCACATCTTTTGCTTTGCTCATTTTTAAGAATTTTGTCATTTTTTTATTTCTTTGTTTTTGAATTTTTTTTCTTGAGTTAAGATTTTATTTATCACAAGTAATGTCATCATCACTATTAATTACTGTTATCGCAGGTTTTCCTAATATAGTGCAGCCCTACTGTGACACCTCCGTAGCCAAGGTTAACCTACAGAAAATTAACCAGACCTTTTTGGATACATGCTGGTGCCTTTCCCCTTTCTTGTTATTAAGTTACCTTCCAAAATCAGGTGTGTTCTTATAATTCTCCCACGTTTTTGTGACCTTGCCTAACCAGCTGTGTGGAACACTTTTGCTTCCATTGGTTGTCTGAGTCTCGTGTCTGTTTGGAGCTGCAGCCCAGCTCTTCCATGTTCCTGGGGATTCACAGATCCCAGAAGCCTGTTGTCTGTCTGAGAGTGGGAGTGTTGGTTGGATCCAGATGTCCTGTTGTTACCCTGTAGAAGATACTGAGGGGTCAGTTACATCAACTTAACTGGACCTGTGCCACCATCAGGAATAGATCTACAAAAACTAAAATAACCTGTAGATGAACATCACACACAGATGCATGCGTACATAGTTGGGTAGCATTGGTGAGGATCATCTTCTGATTTTAACTGTAGAAGACACAAGAAATGTGTTTATGTAACACTTGTAATAAGATAGCTGGAAGTAGTCTTCTCTTATCCAAACCAAGCAGTGTTGATATCTAGGTGAGTATGTGCTGTTTTTCTAGACTGTGTTAAATGTTCCTAGAAAACTGCACATCTTTCACTACTATAGGAATACACTGATGCGTCAACGGTATCATATGGTTTCAGGCCCAAAGAAAACCAGTTTTCTGACTTAACTAGTGCTGCACAGACAGTGATTTTATTAATCCGCTTTGTGCGATTAGTCGTGCATCAAGTATAGCTTGTTGCACCAGGATGCTCTAACACAGCCATCATTAGCTTGTAGTTGAAAGTTGGGCTGCACGATATAGAAAAAAGTAAATGATGAATGACCCACACTTGTACAGCGCCTCTCAGATTAAGGACTCCAAAGCGCTTTACACTACAGTGTATCATTCATCCATTCACACACTGATGGTGATGAGCTACGATGTAGCCACAGCTGCCCTGGGATGCACTGACAGAGGCGTCCCAGGGCAAATAAAGTACATCGATAAAATTCTTTTTTACATTGATCAATATCAATAACGATTTAAAGATATAAAAAAATTGTAGAAAATATATTTTACGGGCAGCCCTAACCATTTTATTTCTTCTCTCTGCGACATCTTGCTGCCTCTTGCTCTGTTTTGGCTTGAGAGGGACGGGTCTGGTGACGTAGCATGCCCGAGTCTGTGGTTTTGATGGGTTAGGAGTAAGTAGTGAGTCTAGTATGCTGCTACCCGATAGGTTATAATAAAAAAAGAAAGCTTTTTA
Source organism: Nothobranchius furzeri (assembly GCF_043380555.1). Lineage (NCBI taxonomy): Eukaryota > Metazoa > Chordata > Actinopteri > Cyprinodontiformes > Nothobranchiidae > Nothobranchius > Nothobranchius furzeri. Next base: position 15,885,480 of record NC_091753.1, on the reverse strand, counting down.
TTGAAGTTTTATCGATCCGTTTTTTAATCTGTCGCACCACATGTGTATCGATAGATATGTTGAACTACTGAATGTGGTCTGTTATGTGCCCTCTAATAATGAAGACGAGATGATGGCTTTTCAAGCAACAGGGGCCTCGTGTCCTCTTTGCTTGCTAGGTAACAAACTGGTCCTTTGAAGAGCAGTGCTTTAAAAGCCTGTAGGTGATAGAACGTTAGCGCAAATATGTGTCGTACATGTGCTACAGGTAACACAATCACCACCACAACTGTTGTTGCTACAGCTATAAATACCAGTAACTGTCTGTTGATGTTAGCAGCTAACCAGAGGCAACGGTTCGCTCTCCGCCATGACGTGTTGGTGCATCACTGTTGTGCTCCCGTGAAAGGAGAGCTCTAATTTGCAGATTTTGCAGGCTGTTGCTGGTTTAGCGTCCAGGAAACAGCAGAGAACATCCGCGCATAGCATAGCAGCTCCTGCAGACTTGTGATGTTTGTGGAGATAAAACATCAGCGTTGGAAATCTGTGACGGTCACTTTGCTGTTATCCAGCGTTTTCCTGGCTCAAGCTGAGGCAGCGGTGGTACCATCCTGACCATGCGCCAGCACATGCATACTCTGTGCATTTAAGTGCCTCACTTTTTTAAAGGCAGAATATTATAAAAGGCTCAGTAAAATGCATTAGATTGATGTTTAGTTCCTTTTCCCATCTGATATTTATAGTTAAAATATTTTTAATAATTGACCTACATTTCAGTAACATTTTAGGTTTGTATTAATAACACTCATCTTAGTCAAAATAACACATAAATATATCCCGTAAAATATAATGCATTTCATTAACATGCATTTGTGTTGAAAATGGTAACATTTAATTTCTGCTGCTAACAGTGTAACGGTGGCATGTCTATTATGTACGGGTTGGCAATAATCAAGTCTAAATTATATTCAAAGATAGAAATGTTTGTGAATTTTATACTACAACGGCTTGCCGTACTTCCTGATCTGTGTGCAGCGGTTCTGATCCGTAGCGCTGCAGGATGCAGAATAAACAGGATGGTGGGGACTCTTCATCCGCTGGTAGAGTTTATTCTTTCTTAGTTTTACCATCATCATATTTTTCTGAGCGCCACTTGATCGTCAGACTGCTACCCGTTAGCTTTAGCATAAGCCAGTCTGTGTGTAGCTGCACTTTTGATCCCAAACTTTGGACCGGTGTTCTGAGAATTTCTCCTACCCGGTAAACTGTCCTACCCGTTGTTACTGAGCATGTGCGCGCATGCGCACAACACAAAAGGGGAATACTACTCCGCTGTCATATTTGCAGAAAAATACTTTCCTTTGGTTAGGGTTAGGGTTTAGGTGAGGGATAGGGTTTGTGTCATGTAAAACAACATCAAATTCTACTACGGGTAGGACGTTTTGCCAAAGTAGGACGTTTTCTCAGAACACCGGTTCTGCCTTTGCTGGTTCCTTTAGTTTCCTCCTCTGCATCCAGATGACCACACTGTGCGCCAGTAAAAAGCATTTTTCTTACAAGTAACTTACTTTTGTTCAATAAAGTTCTGGGGAAAATAGTAATTCAAAGATGTGCTATGTTTAAAAATAGACAGACATGCACAGACACCACTGTACAGCCCTGCTCTGATATGGAAGAGCCTGGGGGAAAATCAGGACAGCAATAGCACCAACAATAGATATGTACCAACTAGAGAGAAAAGTAGTTTTTGATCTTTGCAGGGGTTTTAACGCTTTTCGGTGCACCACTGCTGATACAGTGCCCGTGTAGTGGCGCAACGCTGCAACTGCAGTTAAAATAGCGTCCATATAGCTGGGGGCAGAGTGAAATCAGGCTGGGACGGCACAAAAATAGCTGCAGGCAGCCGCCACGCAAATTTGAATGCAGGAAAAACCCTGTTATCCAATCTCAATCGAGATGTCCAAGTATCTGGAAGTAAGATTCCAGATCCTGCCGTACGAAGCTCAGCTGTTAGAAGGGTCCGCTCTCGTTCGTGGAAATGGTGCACTGGTGTATCTGGCCCACGCAGACATACATTAGGCTTAAGGGTTTACAGAGTAAATGTTGATCATGAGAGACGTGGTTGGTTTAGATCAGCAATTGTGTATGAAGCCACAACGCGATGCGTTCAGTCTGTTTTAAACATCTTTTTGCTTTTTAACGGGGCAACAGCGGTGCTGGTGATGAATTTACAGGAAGCGGCGTCCTGACCAATCACAGGCTTGCGTTCTCCGTCACTATTGACGGGTGCCATTTTGGGCATGGCTCCATCACCCTCTGAGCCCATCGTAGCCTAATGGAGTTGCATGTGTCCGCAGCAACAAAGATGGAGAAGTATAAATGGGGCTTAAAGCCATGCAAATACCTCTGCACATCTGGAATAATGCAGGCAGAAAACAGCTGTTGGGTCACTTCTCGTAATCTAGATATGCCATCGCATCGCTGCACTTGACGTTTATTTAGAGAATTATTGGTGTACGGTTGTGTGTGTGTGTGTGTGTGTGTGTGTGTGTGTGTGTGTGCGCGCTCTGTCTTCTCCATCCCCAGTGAGTCGTGGAGGATGGCTGCTTATACTGAGCCAGGATCCTCTGGAGGTTTCTTCCTGTTAAAAGGGAGTTTTCCTCTCCACTGTCGCTGCATGCTTGCTTAGTACGAGGATTGCTGTAAAGACTCTGACACTAGTCAGTGACTCGATGCCATTTGCTGGGTTCCTTATGTAGGAAACGTTTTTTCTGATTCGGCTTAATGCATTGACCTGTGTTGGAATGTTAACTATGTGAAGCTCCTTGAGACGGCACTTGTCGTGATTTGGCGCTTTATAAATAAAGTTGAATTGAATTGAAACTCACACTCCTGTCTAGCTTCATGTTAACTGCAGAAATTGACGTGACCCAGAAGTGGCTCACAGTGAAAATAGAACCAGATACCATGTTTAGCATCGCAGCGTGTTGTTTCTGGGTCGCGTCTGGTTTGAATCACCCCCATAGACTCTGATGGATTCTGTTAGAAGCCTCTGGTGCCTTCAGTGTGCAGTAGTGTTAAATCTGCTGCTGGGGACAAACAGCTAATCGGCAACGACACAATAGCGAGAGACCTCAGTCACTGCAAACTCTGGTGACCTCTGGTGAGGAAGAGGAGCTCTCTAGTGGAAACACGCTTGTACAGAACCTCTCTGGTCTGAGCTCTCAGGAGCACTCTTCCTCACTTCCCCTTCCTGTCTCCAAGAGGAAGTTGGCCTTGACGGTCCTCAGATGGCCTCATGTTCCTGGTGTTTTTTCCCAGAAGAGGCCGGGTCTCCGTGCGTGTGGATGGGGGGGCTGCTGCCTTTCATCATTTGTTGTTCTTGCTCATCTATTTTGGGCAGAAGCTTTGGCTTTGCTAAGTTAATTCATTAAATTTGCCCACCCTAAGCGTGGTTTTCCAGGAACTTCACTGCTAGTATCTGGCAAGGCTGAGTCAGGCCGGCATCGCTGATTGGCTAGGGGGCGGAGTTTTTTGTTTTCTGTTTCACTCCCTGCAGCCATTTCCTGGTTCAGAGTGTGACAAAAAGCCATAAAACCGAGCCAAATGTCTTCCCCGGCACCTATGAGGGGCCACGGAGCCACAGATGGGCTGACTGGAACTACGCTGTACAGAGCTGTTTCAGGCTGAGTGGTGCTGCTGGTAACCTAGCGGAGTAGCAGAGCAAAGGTCCTGTCACACGCATCACCATCCACCCTGCTGGAGTTCAGCAGCTGTTCTCATTCTCAGATCATGGCTGCAGTAGGGCTGACCATCCATCGTTTCTGCACCACGATCACGTGGTCGCCAAAGGTGCAGGTTTTTTGTAGCACTTCTGACTGATCCGGGTTTTCTCCAGTGTCACACAGCTTCTCTTCCTTTACAGGGAGTGCAGAATTATTAGGCAAATGAGTATTTTGTCCGCATCATCCTCTTCATGCATGTTGTCTTACTCTAAGCTGTATAGGCTCGAAAGCCTACTACCAATTAAACATATTAGGTGACGTGCATCTCTGTAATGGGTGTGGTCTAATGACATCAACACCCTATATCAGGTGTGCATAATTATTAGGCAACTTCCTTTCCTTTGGCAAAATGGGTCAAAAGAAGGACTTGACAGGCTCAGAAAAGTCAAAAATAGTGAGATATCTTGCAGAGCGATGCAGTAGTCTTAAAATTGCAAAGCTTCTGAAGCGTGATCATCGAACAATCAAGCGTTTCATTCAAAATAGTCAACAGCGTTGCAAGAAGCGTGTGGTCAAACCAATGTGCAAAATAACTGCCCATGAACTGAGAAAAGTCAAGCGTGTAGCTGCCAAGATTCCACTTGCCACCAGTTTGGCCATATTTCAGAGCTGCAACATCACTGGAGTGCCCAAAAGCACAAGGTGTGCAATACTCAGAGACATGGCCAAGGTAAGAAAGGCTGAAAGACGACCACCACTGAACAAGACACACAAGCTGAAACGTCAAGACTGGGCCAAGAAATATCTCGACTGATTTTTCTAAGGTTTTATGGACTGATGAAATGAGAGTGAGTCTTGATGGGCCAGATGGTTGGGCCCGTGGCTGGATTGGTAAAGGGCAGAGAGCTCCAGTCCGACTCAGATGCCAGCAAGGTGGAGGTGGAGTACTGGTTTGGGCTGGTATCATCAAAGATGAGCTTGTGGGGCCTTTTCGGGTTGAGGATGGAGTCAAGCTCAACTCCCAGTCCTACTGCCAGTTTCTGGAAGACACCTTCTTCAAGCAGTGGTACAGGAAGAAGTCTGCATTCTTCAAGAAAAACATGATTTTCATGCAGGACAATGCTCCATCACATGTGTCCAAGTACTCCACAGCGTGGCTGGCAAGAAAGGGTATAAAAGAAGAAAAACTAATGACATGGCCTCCTTCTTCACCTGATCTGAACCCCATTGAGAGCCTGTGGTCCATCATCAAATGTGAGATTTACGAGGAGGGAAAACGGCACACCTCTCTGAACAGTGTCTGGGAGGCTGTGGTTGCTGCTGCACGCAATGTTGATGGTGAACAGATCAAAACACTGACAGAATCCATGGATGGCAGGCTTTTGAGAGTCCTTGCAAAGAAAGGTGGCTATATTGGTCGCTGATTTGTTTTTGTATTGTTTTTGAATGTCAGAAATGTATATTTGTGAATGTAGAGATGTTATACTGGTTTCACTGGTAAAAATAAATAATTGAAATGGGTATATATTTGTTTTTTGTTAAGTTGCCTAATAATTATGCACAGTAATAGTCACCTGCACACACAGATATCCCCCTAAAATAGCTAAAACTAAAAACAAACTAAAAACTACTTCCAAAAACATTCAGCTTTGATATGAATGAGTTGTTTGGGTTCACTGAGAACATGGTTGTTGTTCAATAATAAAATTATTCCTCAAAAATTCAACTTGCCTAATAATTCTGCACTCCCTGTAAAACGGGTTGGGTTTTCCTGAAGCACACGGTAACTCAAACGAGCCTGTTTATCGTGTTGGTTAGAGCGGTGTCTGAGCGAGAAAAGGCAGTGAAATGATGCAGTAAACCTCATTTTTGTTATGGATCTGAACCCTCCTAGAGGACAAGAACATGCTTCATTAAGCCCCTCTAGATAAAAAGCACAAGTTGCACGTTAAAAAGCGGTTAGAATGAGAGGAAAGCGAATAGCTTTTAATGTTTTATGGTTAGGGTTATGTAGTGTACTATGTTGTGAATAATGTGTTGAAACTTGATGTGAAGAAAATCCCAGTTTTGGGATGCAGCCCCATCGTCTCCTCCAGAGGCAGCATCTCCTCTGCTGTGAGGCTGATGCATGTGTGTTTTCCCCTTTCAACCTCCTGTACTCCTACCCCCCTGGCACTTCCCTCTCCTGAAAATCCCCTGTCTTGTCTCCAGGTGGCTATAAAGATAGTGGATAAGACCCAGCTGGACGACGAGAACCTGAAAAAGATCTTCAGAGAGGTTCAGATCATGAAGCTGCTGAAGCACCCCCACATCATCCGCCTCTACCAGGTACATACTTACCCACAGAGCTCTCGTCTCCCCAGAAGAGCAATGGAACTGCTGCTTCTGGGTGTTGAAGGTGATTCCATAAAAGCCATCTGTAAGGGGTGGGGTGGCAGACCTCCACGGGCTGACGGAGTTCTCCTAACACCTTCATATGGAAGTCTGCCCTGGTGTCCATGACAGTGTGCTTGTAGTTCCACAGCTCGTGTTTGGCTGCCCCTCAGTTCTGTGCTGTTTGTGTCTTTAGGTGATGGAAACCGAGAAGATGATCTATCTGGTAACAGAGTATGCTAGTGGTGGGGAAATATTCGGTAAGAATCCTTGTTCACCTTTTCAAGTTACTTTAGGTTCCTTTCATGTTCTAAAACACAACAAAATAAATGACTATGATCTACATAAGTTTGGGCTTTTCTCTCCCTAAATTATATTCATGTGAAAGTAGGGCTGTGCCATCTGACGATAATAGATCGTTAAAGGTGCATTATGTAGAAAAGAAGTACAAATGGCATCCTGTGGTAAAATGTGGGTACTGCATCCACTTTATTCAACTCCGGAGCCTTCTGCTGTTCGTCGTCTAATTACAATAGTGGGCACTGCAGCATTAGCCCCCCCCCCCCCCCCCCCCCACACACACACACACACACACACCAATCCCCCACAACGTGGGTCTAAAATTGAGGCAAATGCAGAAGTGAAATAAATTGCAGTTCCACCCTCATCCACTAGGGGCTGGTGTCAGAAGCGAGCAAATCCTCATTTCACAGCAGAAATAAACATGTGTAATGGAATGAAGAGGAGAGAATTACAATTTAACTAATGACCAGAGATATTAATGATCCATATCTAGTATGGAACCCAGTCTCTGGACAATGGGCTTTTCTTAAATCAGAAGAGTGTTCTTATTATTACAGGGAAACTTAATAAACACTTTGCATGAACTGAGAGACGAGAAGAGAGAGAGAGAGACCTCAGAACGTTTAAGCAAAATTTATTATCTAAATTATTTTAAACAGTTTAACAGGACTAACTCCAGTGATGGATGTGAATGGAATGGATTGTGAGGTGGTGTGTGTGTTGGTGCGATGTCAGTTCAGAACCTCCATTCTGGAGAAGCAAGTCTGAGTGGGAGATGATGTTTTGCTCCTAACTGATCAACGTTTGAACCTTGGTCAGAAAACACATGAGACGCTATCTGTGCCATTCTACATTACCCGTCAGGGAGACCTCCGTCTTAGATCAGGCTGCCAGGTCCACGGACCCAATGGTACTGGAGCCGATAAAACAGCGTCCTCAGAACGACAAACCAGTCTTTGGATAGTCTCCAGGTAAAAACGGCAGGTGTTTCACAGCGTCAAAGGGACCCCCCTTTGGGCCAGCGAGTTCAGCTTTTTATTCTTAAGGAACCATTGTTTTGTTGATAACGACAGGATTTACCAGCTTGGCAGTTCTCAGCTTAAAAGTAAAAAGTTCAGATGGCCGGTCCGTACTCCACTTAGCATTGATGAATTTCAGAGGATCTTGAGAGCTGGCTGAAGACTGAACTCAAAATGGCGTTGTTCTGACTTATTAATCTTGATGTTTACGACTGTGGACGAATCACAACTGACAAATTAAATAAACACCACAGAGACTCTGCCACTCTTCAGACATGAAGGTTCTGATTGGATTTGCGACCGGAAGGTGGCTAATATCCGTCATTTCCGTATTAAACATTAATCATAACATTGTGATCTCACAAATCGGTCACATGGTTATTATTGACTAACAGTTGTTTTGATTAGCTTTATTAAAATAGAGTTCTTTGATTAATTAAAAGAAAAGAGTTCATTCTTCGTTCTTCTGTCTTCACTGCTGGAATGTAAACATTAGAAGTGAATGCATGACCTTGAGCCTGTTTCATGCACACTGACACTGTGTCAAACAGAACAGCTGTTAGAGGGGAGAAATGGTTCCTTCATCACATTACATACCCCCCTTTTCAAGCTCGGTCTGTCCAGAGACCACCTGGTCATTGAACAAACCAGAGTTATGAAGGATCCCGACAACAGGGCAGGGTGCAATCTTTAAAGGAAGAGGCCAACAGTGGTGAGGTACGAACCCCACGCCGAAGAACAGTCTCACATACTCCTCGGGAAGCACACAAGTCAGTAGATTATCAGATATCCCCATGGAAGCAATAATTGAAGCAGCAGCAACTTAATATCTCCACGGGTAATAATTTGAAGCAGGAGCAAAGCTTTTACTTATCCACAGGTAGGGAATAATTCCAAACAGCAAATTGATCTTTGTAAGAGCACTTATCGTAATCCAGCAAAAGGGCAGAGCAGCAGGCAGGTCGTCCCAGCGAGCGAAGTATCCCAGGAGCCATGCCGGAACCAACGGGCATCCAGGTCCAACGAGCCGGAGCACCAACCAGGAGGAGTAGATTCCGATGACGAGTCACGGGTTCACCCTCAGGAAGCAGGATCATCACGAGCTCAGCACAGGGCACTTCATTGTAGACACAACAAGATGGCGTCTCTTGCAAATTAACAAACAAATGTAAACCTATCACTGTGAGTACCTGCAAGTACTACGTGTAGGTTTTATGCGAATTAACCTCTAAGCGAAGAAATGGATGCAACCCTCTCTACGTGAGATGCAAAAAGGTGGTGCGAAAAAGCATAAAATTAAAAGAACCCTATACTGCGTATGGGAGAACTCACTGCACTACACAAAAAATATAATCAACTGAAGGGCTAAAATGTTTGTAGCCCCTGATGGTAATCAACCAAGCTAATCATAAAGATTTCAACTCAATCACTGCAACAAAGCTCTATACAAAGATAGACGTGTGACTGTCTAGGAGCTCAAAATGTAAATCAGTGGTTAGTAATCACCCTCATGTGAGTGATCCCATAAGGAATTAAGATTAGTGAAAATAAAAAGAAAAATTTGGATAACAGTACTATGTGACCTAACCCAATCTACTGTCACCTGACTGATTACCTGACTTTAAGAAACCCACAGCATGTTCATCTCAACTCACCCCAAGTCTGCACGTCATGTATAAACAGGAAAGACAACCATGCACACACAAACATAGACAAACTTGTGTAGCTCGAGATAGAAACTATGGAACCGACGAGTCTGGCAACCAAAATCACTCCACCATCTATGCCCTGGCAGACGGAGGAGGAGGAGGACCGACCGGCTCAGGCGCAGGCACCTGGGCAGCCGGTTCTCCACGAACCGGTGCTAAGGCTCGAGTTAGGCGTCCTTTGACATCTCCGACCGAGGTCCCCAGAAGGGTCAAATGCGGAGAAATAACGGAACAGGATAAAGAACACACCCCAGAGCAAGCCGAGGTTTAGGCATATAATGAATATCACGACAGAATCAACGGAGGACCAGGAGTAAGACACTGGTCGAAACTTGAGACCGGGATCTTCTGACAACTCACGCAGTACTCTGTTCACCACACCCACTCGGACCATGGTTGGACCGTCGAATGTAACACGATCCATCGTCGCTGGAGAAAGAGCAAAGGAGATGTTATCATAAAAAGAAGAAAACTCTACTTCAGACCAATGCTCACCAGGATCCAAGTAATATAGAGAGACCTCACCCACATGGACCGTAGCACCACGTGGAACTGTTACCCGTAAGGTTTTAGAGGGAAGCTCAACTCGTGTAGACACACCAAACAGCTCAAAGCAAACTTCAGCTTCTCTAGCAGGGGTATTAAGTAACCAACGGTTACCAACAACAACAGCTTTACTACTCACAACGTGTGAATGTGGTTTCACAGTCATAGGACATTTAGATTTACCTGACAACTCATCAATGCCACACACACCACCAGCTCCGCCATGCAGAAAAGGTGTGCCTGGACACAAGAAGTGTAGACCACGGGTGAGAGAACACACACGCAAGTCCGGGACTAACCTGACGTGTGGCGCATTCTCATGGTACGTGACGACCGGAGGCGTATGTAACCTGACATGAGTGTCATCAACCCAGTTACCTACATTCACCACATCTCTTAATCTATATCAAATCAAATCACTTTTATTGTCACGTCACATGTGCAGGTACACTGGTACAGTACATGCGAGTGAAATTCTATTGTGCGAGCTTCACAGCAACAGAGTTGTGCAAAAATACAGTAACGTAAAAACAAGCAAAATATAAAAATGGCTAATCTAAGTAATAATATGTATAGTATGTAAGGTATATACATTACTAAATGTGTGTGCTAGTATTTTATTTATTTATTTATTTTCTGCGTGTGTGCGTGTGAGTGTGTGTATAGTGTGTATATACATGTTCAAATGAATAAAGTAAACAATAAGATAAGAGATATAAAATATACAGTGTTTGGTATGTGCAAAACAGTGGCATTAATGTACAGTATGGAGTGTGTAATGTTGGAGTTTCAGTAGTGATGGTGAGGTGTCTGTGAAGTGTTCAGCAGTCTGATGGCCTGATGGAAAAAGCTGTCTCAGTCTGCTGGTTCTGGACTGGATCCTGCAGTACCTCCTTCCTGATGGAAGTAGTCTGAACAGTTTATGGCTGGGGTGACTTGAGTCCTTTATGATCCTCCCCGCTTTCCTCAGGCACCGCTTCCTGTAGATGTCTTGGAGGGAGGGAAGCTCACCTCCAATAATCCTTTCAGCACACCGCACTACTCTCTGGAGAGCTTTGCGGTTGTAAGCGGTGTTGTTGCCATACCAGGTGGAGATGCATCCAGTGAGGATGCTCTCAATGGCACAGTGATAGAAGGTCCTGAGGATGCGGTGGCTCATTCCAAATCTTTTCAGTCTCCTGAGAAAGAAGAGGCGCTGCTGTGCCTTCTTCACTGTATTGTTCGTGTGCACTGACCACGTAAGATCCTCAGCCAGATGAACTCCAAGGAAACGGAAACTGCTCACCCTCTCCACAGCGTCGCCGTTGATGGTGATGGGGGTGTGTATTCCTCTGCACCTCCGGAAGTCCATTATCATCTCCTTTGTCTTTGTGACGTTGAGGGTGAGACGGTTGTCCTGGCACCAGTGGGTCAGGGCGCTGATCTCCTCCCTGTAGGCCGTCTCATCGTAGTTGGTGATGAGACCGCAAACTTCACAATGATGTTGGAGTTTCTCGTGGCCGTGCAGTTATGGGTGTAGAGTGAGTACAGGAGAGGGCTCAGCGCACACCCCTGCGGAGCACCAGTGTTCAGTGTGATGGGGGATGAGGTGGTGCTGCCCAGTCTGACCACCTGGCGTCTGTCAGACAGAAAGTTAAGGATCCAGCTGCAGAGGGAGCTGCTCAGTCCTAGATCCTGCAGTTTCCTGTCCAGCTTCGAGGGAACAATGGTGTTGAATGCTGAGCTGTAATCTACAAACAGCATTCTCACATACGTGTCCCTCTTCTCCAGGTGTGACAGGGCAGTATGGAGTGTCAGGGCTATGGCATCATCAGTGGACCTGTTGTGGCGGTATGCAAACTGGAGAGGGTCCAGTGAATCGGGCAGTGAAGAGCAGATGAAGTCCCTGACCAACTTCTCGAAGCATTTGCTCACGGTGGGGGTCAGGGCTACAGGTCGCCAGTCATTCAATGAGGAGATGGTGGAGGATTTGGGTACAGGGACAATGGTGGCCATTTTGAAGCAGGCTGGGACTACAGACAGAGAGAGGGAAAGGTTGAAGATGTGTGTAAACACTCCAGCCAGCTGAGACGCGCATGACCTGAGGACGCGGCCGGGAAACCCGTCCGGACCAGTAGCTTTGCGTGCGTTCACCCTCCTGAAGCAACTCCGCACATCCTCTTCAGACGCAGTGTGCGCACTGACGTCATCCTCGGTGCGCTCACTGTCCGGTCTCATGGTGTTCGCTGTGTCGAATCTGGCATAGAATGCGTTTAGATCCTCACACAGAGAGGCAGTGGTCTGCGGTGTTCTGGTTTTCCCTCTAAAGTCTGTGATTGTGTTTAGTCCCTGCCACATACTCCGGGGGTTGTCAAACTATTGCTCCACCATGTCTCTTTACTCACATTTGGCTGCTTTGATCGTCTTCCGGAGTTGGTAATGTGCGTGTTTCTAGTCTGATGTGTTCACGGAGGCAAAGGCGGTGCTCCGCGTCGTCAGCGCCGTTCGCACACCTCCATTAATCCAGGGTTTTTGATTTGGGAAGGATTTAACTGTTCTGGATGGGACAACATCTTCCACACATTTCCTGATAAATCCACAGACTGAGTCTGTGTACTCATCAATTTCTCTAGCAGCCGCATGAAACATTTCCCAGTCCGCACGATCAAAACAATCCTGCAGCGCAGACTCCGATTGGTCTGACCAACGATGCACCGCCCTCAGGGTTGGAGCTTCCCGTTTCAGCTTCTGTCTGTAGGCAGGTATAAGCAGGATGGAGCGGTGATCTGATTGGCCGAATGGGGCGCGGGGGAGGGCTTTGTACGCATCTCGGAAAGAGGTGTAGCAGTGGTCGAGTAGCCGTTCTCCACGTGTATTGAAATGGATGTGTTGGTGTAGTTTTGGTGAGACTTTCTTCAGGTTACCCTTATTAAAGTCACCGATCGTAATAAACGCCGCCTCTGGGTGTACGGTTTCCTCATTGCTGATCGTGCTGTACAGTTCTCTGAGTGCTCGGTCACTGTCGGTTTGTAGGGGAATGTAAACAGCCGTAATAATCACCGCTGTGAATTCTCCTTGTAGCCAGAATGGTCGGCACTTAATCATCAGGTACTCCAGATCCGGAGAGCAGAAGGATTTGACCGGGTGCACGTTCGCATAATCACACCAGCTGTTGTTGATCATGAATAACACACCGCCACCTCTGCTTTTCCCAGTAAGCTCCTGTGACCTATCCGCGCGGTGCACGGAGAACCCCGGTAGTTGTACTGCGGTGTCCGGTACTTTGTCCGATAGCCAGGTTTCTATGAGGCAGATCACGCAGCAGTCCCGCATCTCTCGCTGGAATGAGATCCGAGCCCGAAGCTCGCACAGCTTGTTCTCCAGGGACTGCACATTAGCCAGTAGTAAACTGGGTAATGGTGGTCTGTTAGTGTGCCGTCTCAGTCGAACCAGAACGCCAGATCTTCTCCCTCTGCGTCGGCGCTTGCGGCCTCCACGGGCCCATAACAAAGGCGTCTCAGGTGAGATGAATGGGGGATCTGCAAACGGCGGGTCCGTGATGAAAAACCTGAACTCCGGAAAGCAATGAGAAAATCCGTCTTTTATGTCCAGTAAGGTTTGTTGGTCGTACACAAGGATACATGTGCTACTCGTGAAAAAATAAAGAAAAAGAAAAAGTAGTAAACACAAAAGACAGCTGTTGCTTGGTGGAGCTTGCGACGAAGCAGCCATACTCGGCGCCATCTTGGGCTCTCAAGCATCTGGATCGACGCCTAACGGGATAGCACTGCCCAACGAGAAAGCCAGGTGAACCTGAAGAGTAATTGGGGCCTCCGAGGTCACCCTAGCAATCGCAGACCGGACCATGTCCTGGGACACGAGGTACGAAGGGATCCTCCCCATGAGGAGAAGGTCTGGTTCCAAAACATGTTTTGGGTTTAATAGATCTAGTTTACACTCATGGCAACTCTGAGGGGGTTGAATTTTTTTCTCACTCTTCTCTTTAAGTGTATTAAAAGCCTAAAATTCTGTATAATTAATGAGCATCAGACCCATGTGACCGCAGAGCTAACTCCGGGGAAGGCCTCAGTCTGAGCCTCTGCCTCACCTGAAAACTGTTCCACCATTTTCAGTCTCTCAACTTAGACCATTAGTTATAGCGTTTGTGCGTTGTTTTTGGATATTATTTGTGCAATGGTTGGACAAAATGACTTGCTGTGGTATTAATTGCACTAATAGAGCGTCCAAGGAGTATCCACTTCATTTTTTCCGGTAAGTAAAATTATATTTATGTATTTTGGGTCACTGCCGCTTTTGCACTAGCTGAGCTCATCAAAGTAGCTAGCTAACTACCATTTTAAGATGTACTGCTTAACCATGAAATTTAGATGTAATACAGTAAAATAATTAATAGGGTATATGTCGATGGGTGTAAAACCCAGTGCATTTGACATAAAAATGGGTTGAAATGTGACATGTTGGTGGAGCTCTCGGAGGGAGACTTCTGTGTTCTTTCCTTCCACCCGGTTCTCCCCAGCGGTCAGCCCGGCGTATCTCTGACCGATGCGGCGCCTGTCTGCTGCGTGGGCTGACCACTTGTGGAGCCCTCGGACTCGGGGAGAGACCTGACCACAGAAATATTGCAGCTCGGTGAGTTGGTTGATAGTGCTTGATGTTAGTCCCCAGAAGTCTGTATGTCATCAGATGAACTCACTCGTTTTATTTTTTTTTTTTTGTGTGCATATTTGTAAAATAGTGGTGGTGGAGAGCGACTAAATAACTAATCTGTCCACATAGAGCCGCAACCGGGTGCCCTGTTCTCCTGGGAACTAGTGCAGTTTAATAAAATGGAAATTAGTTAATAAAATTGATTATTAAAAGGTTCATATCCTATCCAATAAGGCGATAGACTCCAGTGGTTTGTTTTAAATTGTTTTTGTATAAAGTATGCATTTTGTATTACTCTTTATCCTAATTTTAGACCTTTTACTACAGGCCATGATAAGCTATTAAGTATTTTAAACCCATATGCTTAAGTAGTTCTTTGTATGAAGTTTTCCTCTAGGTGATCCAGAGAGGATTGACCTTTGGGTAAGCAACAAAAGAAGAGTGCTGGACTCCCAATTCACACTCCCGCTTGGACTCTGGTCAGTTTAACACGGTGCCATTACAGCCAAATAGCATCCTGAGTGACCATTGCTATCAAATCACAGAGTCTCCCAAATCACTTAAAAGGAGAGTTCTGTCAGCAAATGAAAAGGTACGTGTAGTTCAGAATAAGCTTAGATTGCAATCCCAGAAGACAAGGAGAATGAAGGAAAGAATTTCTTCTTTGAAAAGTGTCACCAAAATTCTTCAGAAGAAACTTCTAATATCAACTGAATGTGCCTCTCTTCTTGATGGTTTGGATGGTGTTCCAAAAGAGTTGTTTCAGAAAATAAATCAGAAGAAAAGATCATCTTTTTCTGAGAACTTGAAGCAATTTGCAACTACACTGCATTTTTACGCTCCTAAGGCTTATGACTTCGCTAGAGAACTCAACTGTCCACCTTTGGCCAAATGGCAACATTTTTCCAGTCTGGCTAAAAGTCTGTTTAGTCTGTCTCATAATCATGACAGTGATGTCAAATTGAACAACAGTTGTATTTGATTCTAATTTTAATGATTTTGTTTCAGGTGGAATTGCTGTGTGATTCCTGTGTCCTGTGGCCCATGACCTGTGTCAGCCTGGTTCTGGATGTGGCCTTGCTGAGTTATCTGTAGCAAGGTGCTCGGCTGTCTGGGAGGTGGTCTGAGTTGGTTCTGTGCTCTGTGATGGCTGCTGGTTTCCTGGTGCTTAGGGCGGTTCCAGAGTGCACCTGATCCTTCGAGGTCTCACACTTCACATCCCAGCACATGCACGAACACATGCTTGTTGGTGTTTGTTGTTCATGGTTTACATGTTTAAAGTTGTTCATCCCACGTTTTCTTGATGATTCTTAGAAATGTTTCTTTACAGGTGCAGCAGCTGGTTGCTGTTTTTTATGTTGGTTTCCTAGTTGTTTTTATTTTTCTCTCTTATTTACTTGTTTATCCTCTATCAACAGTCTTTATTCCAGATTGGTTCCGCATTTAAATGCTAATGTGGTGATACATAACCCAAACCAAAATTACAATCACATAAACTCGTACACAAAAGGTTCCTCTTGATAGAGCAAATCTGTTGAGCACATTCTGACAGACAGACGACCATTCTTCTGTCATGTTGCTGTACAGGACATTTTTAGAGCTTTTCTTTCTAAAGATAAATAGTATTACATTTAAAGAGCAATACTTTCACATTATCATTTTCCCACACTTTCTGTATACCTGTGTTTTGTTGTTTTTCAATAAAGAATGACAAATTATTTAAGTTTATGGTTTTTTTTAGCACACAAATGTCCATCTGTAAAAAATATCTACAAATATCTACAAAGCTTATATTTACTTGGATACATAACAGGTATGATTGGGCTTTGCAATTCGGCAGCCTCTAAGGTTTATTTTAGTAAGGTTTTTAAACCTAGTAAAGTTAGTAAAGAACACATTTTTATTGGCTGCTAAGAAACTGTTGGACTTAAAATGGGCCTGTTGTACAAATAACTTTGCATAAATGATTCTTCCCTCCTTTTTGTCTTAACCAAAGAAATTCCAGTAATTAGGCAAAAACATTAATTTTTTTACATTTAGAGTTAATAAAATAGGACACAAAGTGTCGGTACATTTAAAAAACAAAAACATTAAATAATAAAAGGGCCCAGACAGCTGCAGAGTGAGTGGAGCATTGGGTTGTGAAGGAAGAACAGAGTTGTCAACAGTGTTATGGCTATAGATAAATTACATCAGCAACACATTAGCTATAACAGTCAGGGATATGTTTATCCTATTTGCCTGAAAATATATCTGTCTTAAAGGTAAAATTCAAAAGCAGTGAGACTCCCACCTGGAAGTCTTTCACAGCTTTTGGAGCTTTAAGACAATTGGCAATATTAGTTAAAAATTTTATCATTTCCCCTATTTGTGAAATCAACTTTGTTTGACAAAAATGTCCCTGGACTGTCATGTCTGATGTGAGGATGCACAACAGCACCATTGAAGCTAGAAATAAGTGTAGCCATAACACTGTTAACAAACCTCCTGGCCTAATCAATTTTAGCAGGTTTTACACCTGCCATCCAGCTACACCTTTGGGTGATGGATGACATGATGATCATCATATGAGGATGTAGAAGGTGAAGCTGGTGCAGGTCCTCCATCATGTTGACCACCCCCATGTCAGTGCCGCCACAGTGGATGACGAGGACAACAGGAGCTGCTCTTCCATGCAGGGAGTGGAAAAAGAAGGGGAGAAGGTCTTTCCACCTCAGTCCGCCCCAACCGAACAAGGAGACACAGATGTCAGGGAGGCCAAGGTCGTCTCCGAGGGTCTCTGCAGCTCTCTGGGCACCACGCCTCATGTAGTTGTCTCCAATTATCCAAATGGCTATGGAGAAAAAAATAACAGGTTTGGCCTAGCTGTTTAAAGTACAAAACCATACATGAAGCGGTCAAGACAGGTACTTGGTACTTACACTTGCTGTGTTGTGTAGCCGACGTTGAAGACACACAGGCTACCATGGTGACCTTTTAACAGATCTAAGAAAAAAATGTAATAAAATAATGAAACTTAAAAACTCCCAGACCTCATTTCATGATTGCTAATCAGCTATGGCTGATTTATTGTTTGGATCACAGTGAGTTATACTAATTCTAATATATTTTTATTTCTATTATACATACATACTTTTTAATTATTATTTTCACATGACTGTTATCAGGCTCTCTTGTTCTGATGATAATTCAGTTTCTTCCAGTAAGTTATCTTGTGCTTACTTCATCTGTATAATGTCTCTTTACTTTTGGTGAATTGTACTGAGTCCAGAATAAAGGCTACTTGGCTGTACAAGATACAAACAAGTATTAAGTTTTAGAAATACATGAATTGTATTTAGCCTGCTAATTTATCTCAAATACTAATAACTACCGTATTTTCCGGACTATAAATCACACTTTTTTTCATAGTCTGGACGGTCCTGCGACTTATACACCAGAGCGACTTATATACTAAATTATGTAGGCTACTCTGCTGTGCTGCTGCGGGCCGGCTCCGGCCCAGGAGTGAGCTCCCCTGACCCGCAGGGAAGTAAAAACACACAGTCGTCACCTGACTGTGGCGCGCAGCTGCGGGCTGGATCCGGCCCAGGTTTCAGCTCCTCTGCCCCGCCATCACCTGCTGCAGCCTGTGGTGCGCTGCTGCGGGCCGGTTCTGACCCAGGAATGAGTTCCCCTGTCCCGCTGGGAGGGTTTCAAACACCGCCATCGTCTGCTGGAGACCGTGGTGCGCTGCTGCTCCCGCATTGTTTATTCTGTTATTGTTACCGGTACTTGTCTTGCAATGTGAAATGCTTGGTCTCAGATTTTGTAAGAAAAATAATAAAAATTCCCCCCAAAATAGTCCAGAAAATACGGTACGTTAAAAATATTGAAAACTTGCTCAAAAGGAAAATATATTTTCATTTAGGAAATAACTTATAAACTTACCAATTTAATACTTTTTTATCCACAGAAAGATAGTTTTCATGAAAAAGTGCCGCAAACCTCCAAGCGCCGCAAACCTCCACACAAACTCCGTGTGAGCTTCAAGTCGCCGGTGCTCCACAGAGTTAACTCCTGTTGTAGCTAGGTAGCTACCTCCATTAACTTAGCTCCCTCCTCCGCGTTAGCTTCAGGTTAGGTTGTAGCTAGTTCGACCGGGTGTCGTCATTTGACACTACATTCAAAAAAGTGATTTAATTAAGAATTATGAAGATGGTGGTATAAAAGCAATAGATTTTGAAATTTTGAATGGAGTATTAAAAATTAAATGGCTTAAATCCTTCTTAATAAATAGAGAGGAAATTTGGCATACAATTCCGAAATTTATATTTGAAAAAGTTGGAGGAATGGAATTCCTACTAAGATGTGATTTTGAAATCCTGAAGTTGCCTCTCAAACTTTCTGAATTCCACAGACAAGTCCTCATTTTTGGAAAAATGGTTTTCAAACATAACTTCAGCCCACATGATGTTCCGATATGGAATAATAGAACTATTTTGGATAGAACCAAAACCATATTTGTAAAAAGTTGGATGGACAGAGGAATTTGGTCAGTGACACATATTTTAGACGAAAATTGAAATATTCTTTCACTTAAGAACTTCAATCTCAAATATGATGTTGACATTTCTGAAATTGAATATAATAAGGTGATTAAAAATATCCCAAGTGCTCTGGTTCATCTAATTAAAGCTTCTATCGGTTATATATTTAACCCTGGACTCAAAATATTAGCAGTTGATGGGATAGAAATTTTCAATAAAAAATGTAATAATATTTTCCTGAGAAACAAATTAAACTAACCCAACACTCCGATTCTCGTTACTACGAAACTTTTCAAAAGAAGAAATTAAATTTTTGAGAACCAACTATCTAAAATTCTCTTTACCCCCAAAGTATAAAGAAGTCCATTTTAAAACCTTGAATGATATTTACCCATCTAACCATTTTATACAAATTAGATTTAAGTTCAATGTGGAAAAATGTTACTTATGCAAACAAAACGATGAATCGACCAAACATCTTTTCTATGAATGTGATAAAAATTTTATGATGTGGAATTCACTCCAGGATTGGCTAAACTCCAATCAAATTTATATAAACAATTTCACAGTTGAAGATATCTTATTTGGCATTATACTAAAAGATAAAAATAATGAATTTCTAATTAATAATCTCATAATCTTAACAAAATTGTTCATACACAAATGCAGATATCTCAAAAATCCACCTACGTGGAATAATCTCAAAAATGAAATTGAACTGCTGTTGAGATCCTTAGGTAAAATGTCCACCCCCAATGCTATAAAGCTTTATAATTTCATTATGAACACTAATCTCTAACCGCTTTTTGGATGGTATACACAATAATTCTTGTTTGCTCTTTAACTTCCCCCTTGTAAAATTTTTATTTATATACACATATAATTTGTTTTTTCATGCTGTCTTACTTGTATCCTTTCATGTTCTATTTTTGTTTTGATTTTTTTTTCTTTTTTGTTTATTGTCTTCTTACCCAAGTTGAATTGTATCTACAAAATGCAATTTGAGATGAACACGAACTTCGGAGCTACTCTGTAATGTCACGCTGCTAACAAATTTTGAAATGTAGTCGCTTTTGTTTGTTTTGCAAAGGTTCAATAAAAGTTCTTTTTTTTTTTAAAAAAAAGGGTTTCGTCATTTGAAACAAGCCTTACAGCCCCACCCTCAGCTCCACCTCTCTTCCCATTTGTGGAAGTGTCTGCGTAATCAGGACACAGCTACGGAGAGCAGTAAGGGACAAATAGTGAGTGTGATAGGGGGTGTAATCCTGATGCATGAGATGAGGATGCATCATGAATTTAGCTTAGCGTGATAGATTTATTCCCCTGGACAAGTAATAATTACTGGTAGTATTGTGACATTTGAGACATATATCTCTAGCTCTTGTGTGTGTGTGTGTGTGTGTGTGTGTGTGTGTGTGTGTGTGTGTGTGTGTGTGTGTGTGTGTGTGTGTGTGTGTGTGTGTGTGTGTGTGTGTGTGTGTGTGTGTGTGTGTGTGTGTGTGATCTAGAGATATAGATAGGTAATGGAGTTTTAAGATTTTTTAAAGGAATACTGAAGTCTTTTATCCTATTGTCTGTGAAGGGGTATCATTATGTATTCATGTATTTACTGGTAAATAACTTCCAAAATGTCTGAATTGTCAAAATAGAAAAAATCGTGATAAAATTGTGATTTTGCAAAAACAAAATTGTGATATGATTGTTTTCCATATTGCCCATCCCTATGTGAAAGTTTATTTTAATATAAAAGTCCTGGTCGTTTTCCTTGTGGTGAATGCAGAAACTCAAATCATTTAGTCTCAGAGTGCCGTCAAACGTATCAATCAATACTTTATTAGTCCCACGTATTTCGTGTCTGAAAGGTGTAAAACAGTGCCTTCTCTTTTTAAATAGGAAGTCGTGATCAGGTAAAGACGACAGCTGTGGTAGCGGAAAGTGGGGCTAACGTCCTCCTTGTGTTGCGCTAACATAACATATTTAAAGTCAGAGTCAATGCCTGGGTAGAGATGCATTTCATCCACACTTCCTGTTAGAAAATGTGTCATATCGACAGGTGAGTGGCTGAGCCTGGTGGAGGTGCAGCTGCCTCACCTGGAGACCAGTGCAGTGCAGCCACGTAGTAATTTGCTGACAACGTCACGGTTTTCAGCTTAGCCATCAGCCACAGCTGGTTTTACATGAATGTGGAGCAGAGTTTTTACCTGAAGATGGAGACAGAATTATGGTTTGGGGCTGAAATATTACATTTAGAGTAAGTTGCACTAAACTGCCACACTAATGATTACACATGTGTACAGCACCATTAGACACTCATCTATACAGGTTACCAGCAAAACAAGTTATTTATTTGCTCTTTAAGAATAGCTGAGCCTGACTCATGGCCTGCTTTCACAGACCACCTGGTGGCTCATGGCCGCATGGCGGAAAAGGACGCCAGGAAGAAGTTCAAGCAAATCGTGGCAGCAGTCCACTTCTGCCACTGCCGGAACATCGTCCACAGAGACCTGAAGGCTGAGAATCTGTTGCTGGACCACAACCTGAACATTAAAATAGCAGGTGTGTGTCCCAGCACATCCACTTGTCTGCTCTGTCTCCACTCCCTCAACAGGACAGCTGTTTAAACTGTTTCTTCTTTCTCAGATTTTGGCTTCAGCAACATATTTTCTCGTGGTCAACTGTTGAAGACGTGGTGTGGCAGCCCTCCGTATGCTGCTCCAGAACTTTTTGAAGGCAAGGAATATGATGGACCCAAAGTAGATATCTGGGTAAGTGGCCCAAGCCTTCCAGACGACATGATTTGTTTGAGTCCATGTGCTAATGGCCGGTTTGGCTTTCCTCTGTGCAGAGTTTAGGTGTGGTGTTATACGTGTTGGTGTGCGGCGCTTTGCCCTTTGATGGCAGTACTTTGCAGAATCTGCGAGCGCGTGTCCTCAGTGGGAAGTTCCGCATACCTTTCTTCATGTCCACAGGTAAGACTTCCTGTTCCATCAGCCCAATGGAACTGAAACACACAGATCAAGGGAAGCTGTAGAGAAAATCCTTCTGTGCTTTCAATACAAGAATAAGACTCTGCCTTTCAACGTGGAGCAAACATGAACATTAAAGTGACAATGTGTATTTCCCTGGCCATAGGGGGCAGTAGATAACTAAATCATTGCAATCAAGCAGTATTTTTGTGTTGGAGTAAGACCTTACCAACGGATGCCCATTAGGGTCAAAAAGCCCCGGGGAGTGCAAACTTCAGCTAAATAACAAGCACATCAGATTCCCTTTCGTCACTGACAACAAGTGAAGAGATAAATGTGTAAAACAACATTTATTCATGGTGAAAGTTCTGTAACAGTTTGTTAAAAACCAGTTAATACATTTTGTCCTCATGGGCTCCTGTAGAAGGAAGCATGTCATCTAATATGGCGTTGCCCAGAGACGTAGACCCGCTCCATGCACTTTAGACCTGATTTTATGGTTGTATGTTGCAAAGCTGCCAATATTTGTCAACAACTGGGCATCATTTCATTCATGTTCAACAACATTTTGATAGATATTCCAGAGTTTAATGGTAAAAACTACACATTGTCTCTTTAACTAATAAAAATGTTCAAGTAGGTACCATGGTAGTGTAATCATACTGTTAATGTGCTCCAACAGTATACATACCGATATACACCCACACACGTATGTATGTACAGTATGTATGTATGTATGTATATACTCTACTGATCACAAGTTTTAGAACGCCCCTTTGTTTCCAGTTATTTATTGCAGTTTAAGTCAATCAAGTCCAATGAATAGCCTGAAATGATACAAAGTTAAGTGGTGAACTGCCAGAGGTTAAAAAAGGTAAGGTTATTCAAAACTGAAAAATAATGTACATTTCAGAATTATACATTAAGGCCTTTTTCAGGGAACACCGCTGTTCTGCAGCAATGGAGGTTGATCAAGCTTTGAAAGCTGGTGCTACTAATTCCCACAGATGTTCCAACTGTTCAGGATTACTTACAACCCCCTCTGTCTGCATAAAAGCAGTGTTGGAACATACTGTGGTGCCATACCCTCGTGAGCATCAGTTGAACAGTATTGTACTGCAGATAATAGTGTGTTGCTACAAAAATGGTGAGAAAAAGACAATTAACAATAGAAGAGAGACAGACCATCATAACACTTAAATGTAGGTTGTTCCTACAGAGAAATGTCAAAGAAAGTCAAGGTGTCAGTGAGTACAGTTTCCTTCACCATCAAAAGACACTCAGAAACTGGGGCAAACTGACAGGAAGAGGTCTGGGAGACCTAAAGCCACAACTGCATCAGAGGACAGGTTTCTCTGAGTTAACAGCTTGTGTGATAGGTGGCTCAAAGTACAACAGCTTCAAGCACAGCTTAATAGTAGTCGTAGTAAGCAAGTCTGAGTGTCATCTGTGAAGAGAAGACTTGGAGCTGCAGGTGTGACAGTGTGAGTTGCAGCAAGAAAGCCACTGCTAAGACGTCAGAATAAGAGAAAGAGGCTTGCCTGGGTCATGAAACACCACCATTGGACTACTGAAGACTGGAAGAAGGTATTATAGACTGATGAATCCAAATTCGAAATCTTCGGTTCATCACGCAGGATCTTTGTACGCCATCAAGTAGGAGAAAGGGTGGTTGCATATGGTGTGTGTGTGTGTGTGTGTGTGTGTGTGTAAATACATATATATATATATATATATATATATATATATATATATATATATATATATATATATATATATATATATATATATATATATATACACACACACACATACACATATTCGCACACATACAGGTCCTTCTCAAAAATTAGCATATTGTGATAAAGTTCATTATTGTCTGTAATGTACTGATAAACATTAGACTTTCATAAATACTAAATTCATTACAGACAACTGAAGTAGTTCAAGCCTTTTATTGTTTCTAATATTGATGATTGTGGCATGAAAACCCAAAATTCCTATCTCAAAAAATTTGCATATTTCATCCGACCAATAAAAGAAAAGTGTTTTTAATACAATAAAAGTCAACCTTCAAATAATTATGTTCAGTTATGCACTCGATACTTGGTCGAGAACTGCGCTGCTCTGGGTGGCTGCATATTGGAGTAGCTCTGTTGACTATATGTAAGTTTTGCCTTTTCTTGGACATTTTTTCTTCTGGTTTCTTGGGAGGAACGGTATTTTTTTGGACATTTTACTTTTCTGTTTCTGGTGCTGTGAAGCTTGGAGGATTTTAACTGCTAATTTTTCACTTTTTGAGCATTTGTTATGATGTGTAACCATGGCAACAAGCTGGTTTACAGTCGGGAGCAGCTGATTAACGTTGGGAAGGCTGAAATAATACCTCAACTGAAGCCACAAATCCCAAACGAGCTAAAATGCAAGAAGCGTGGGTGCAGAGCAGGAACAATTCAATTCAATTCAAAAATACTTTATTAATCCCAGAGGGAAATTGATTGCTGTAGTAGCTCAGAATAATAATAATAATCAAGTCATCAAAGAGTTATTGTATATTACAAAACGGAGACGGAGAAAGAGGAAATTCAAACCATCTCTTCCATCGATCATAATGGGCAATGTGAGATCACTGGCCAACAAGATGGATGAACTCCAAGCCCTTTCAAGGACTCAACCAGAGTATCGGCAGTGTAGTGTTATGTGTTTCACTGAGACGTGGCTACAGGACCATATCCCCGATTCCAGCGTCTCTCTGCCAGGATTCCTGACTGTACGAGCAGACAGAGATCTGAAGAGGAGCGGGAAAAGAAAAGGAGGTGGAGTGGCAGTGCTTGTCAAATACAGATGGTGCCATCCTGGTCATGTTTCAGTGAAATGTCGTCTCTGCAGCCCAGATGTTGAACTCTTGGCAGTAAGTTGTCTCCCAAATTATTTGCCAAGAGAGTTCACCAGTGTAGTCTTGGAAACTGTTTATATTCCACCTTCAGCCATTGCTGAAAATGCATGTGATGCCTTCAGTTCCATTGTCGCTAAGCTACAAACCCAGCACCCCAACACATTTGTGGCTATATCTGGTGATTTTAATCATGCCTCGCTCTCTGCTACACTTCCAACATTTTAACAGTTTGTCAGCTGCTCCACCAGAGAAAACAAGACATTGGATTTGTGTTATGCAAATGTAAAGAATGCATACATGTCCAAAACAAGACCACTTCTGGGACAATCAGGTCACAATCTTGTTTTTCTCTGCTCAGAATACAAACCACTTGTTCAAAGGTAACCTGTGTCAAGAAGAACTGTGAGAAAATGGTCACAGGATGCTGAAGAAGCCCTGCAGAGTTGTTTTGAGACCACAGATTGGATGACTCTCTGCCAAGGATATGAAGAGGACATCAATGCCATGACTGGATGTGTCACTGACTATATAAACTTCTGTGTGGACAACATCATACCCACCAGAACAGTGAGATGCTTTGCTAATAACAAACCCTGGATCGCCAGTGAACTGAAGAATCTGCTAAATGAGAAAAAAAAGAGCCTTAAAGGAGGGAGACAGGGAATTATTGAGGAGTATACAGAAGCAACTGAAGATCAAGATCAGAGACAGCAAGGAGGCATACAGGAAAAAGCTGGAGAACAAACTACAGAAGAACAATATCAGAGATGTCTGGTCAGGGATGAAGAAGATCACAGGATTCAAGCAGAGGAAGGATTGCACAGATGGCAGCCTGGCCACAGCTAATGAACTGAACAAGTTCTTCAATAGGTTCAGTTCAGAAACAAACCCAGCATCCTTCTTGCCTGTCCCCAGCCAATCAGACATCCCATCCTCCTCTGACTCACCATTTTCCTTTCACACGCCAGCTCTTTTGTCCTCTAACACATTCATGGACTCTTCTGGTTCTATAAATCTGTCTTCAACCAAGTCAGGAGATGATGCTGCCCCATTTACCTCCCCCTCCCACCTTTCTATCTCTAGAAGTCAGGTGAAGAGGCAGCTGGAGAGACTGAACAGGAACAAGGCTATAGGTCCAGATGGTGTCAGCCCCAAAGTACTGAAGGCCTGTGCAGAGCAGCTCTATGGGATTCTGCAGCACCTCTTTAACCTCAGCCTGGCCCAGGAGAAGGTTCCAGTCCTGTGAGAGACATCCTGCCTTGTTCCAGTTCCAAAGACAACTCGCCCATCAGTCAATGATGGCTACAGACTGGTTGCCCTGACATCCCACATCATGATGGTCCTGGAGAGACTCCTGTTGGTCCACCTGAATAAGCAAACTTGAGCATATCAGGACCCGCTGCAGTTTGCTCATCGCCATGGAGTCGGAGTTGAAGATGCCATCATCCAGCTGCTTCAACCAATCCACTGTCATCTGGACAAAGCAGGCAGCACTGTGAGGGTCATGGTCTTTGATTTCTCCAGTGCATTTAACACAATCCAGCCTGATGTACTTTTCCAGAAACTCAAGAAGACACAGGTGGGGGCCTCAACTATCGCCTGGATTAAAGACTACCTGACAAACGGACCACAGTTTGTGAGGCTGAAGAACTGCACATCAAACCAGGTGATCAGTAACATTGGAGCACCACAGGGGACTGTATTCTTACCATTCCTTCTCACCCTGTACACCTCAGACTTCCAGTACAAATCAGAGACCTGTCATCTACAGAAATACTCAGATGACTCTGCAGTTGTCGGGTGTATCAGAGATGGACAGGAAGCTGAGTACAGAGAGCTGGTGGAGCGCTTTGTGGCATGGTGTGGAAACAATCATCTGACCTTGAACGTGAACAAAACAAAGGAGATGATTTTAGACTTCAAAAGAAACAGGGTGGAGTCAAACACTGTTTCCATCATGGAAGCAGAAGTGGAGATGGTTGAGGAATACAGATACCTTGGAGTTCACCTGGACAACAGACTGGACTGGAGAAAGAACAGCGAAGCCATTTGCAAGAAGTGGCACAGCAGACTGCTTTTCTTGAGGACGCTTAGGTCATTCAATGTCTGTAGCAAGATGCTGCAGATCTTCTACAAGTCTGTTGTTGAGAGTGTAATCTCTTCAGCCGTCGTCTGTTGGGGTAGCAGCATCAGAAGCAGGAACCTGGAAAGGCTCAACAGCCTAATAAAAAGGCTGGTTCTGTTCTGGGGACGACTGTGGAACCACTGGAGGAGATAATGCAAAGAAGGATTCTCCAGAGAATCAAGAAAATGATGGACAACCCTGAGCATTCTCTTCACAAGACTGTCCGACAACAGAAGAGTGTCTTCAGTCAGAGGCTTCTTCAGTTTGGCTGCAACACTGACCGCTA
This sequence comes from Nothobranchius furzeri, assembly GCF_043380555.1. Taxonomy (NCBI): domain Eukaryota; kingdom Metazoa; phylum Chordata; class Actinopteri; order Cyprinodontiformes; family Nothobranchiidae; genus Nothobranchius; species Nothobranchius furzeri. Next base: position 15,858,377 of record NC_091753.1, on the reverse strand, counting down.
CTGGAGATCCTTCCTGCCAACAGCCATTGTAATATACAACAACTCTTTGATGACTTGATTATTATTATTATTCTGAGCTACTACAGCAGTCAGTTTCCCTCTGGGGTTAATAAAGTATTTTTGAATTGAATTGAATTGAATCCTTTTGCAGATATGACTTCTTCAATGCGGCATGGCATGGAGGCAATCAGCCTGTGGCACTGCTGAGGTGTTATGGAGGTCCAGGATGCTTTGATAGCGGCCTTAAGCTCATCATGAATGTTGGGTCTTGCGTCTCTCAACTTTCTCTTCACAACATCCCACAGATTCTCTCTGGGGTTCAGGTCAGGAGAGTTGGCAGGCCAATTGAGCACAGTAATACCATGGTCAGTAAACCATCAACTATAGGTGTGAATCTTCACTTGTCTTCCGATTCGATCCGATTGCGATTATTTGGTCAACAATTCAATTCAATTCGATATCCTGATGCATCATGATTATTTCATATTGATTTGTTTTCATTGATAAATAGAAGATGTCAGATAATTGCTTTTTATTTATTTTTATCAAAATCTTAAATGGCACAACCCGCCATCCCTCAAAAGCTCTCAATTCACAAAAGGTTAGGACAAAACATTTTAAACATTTAAGAAGATTTAACAAAGTAAAACCATCTGTTTCCTCGTTCAACACCACACCTCAGACTGAGAAAAACATGCTATTGCAAACATTGCAAAACCTCACAAAATCTAAAAATCTACTGAAAACCTACAGGACACATAATGTAATAATAAAATACATAATGTGTTCATATATGAGTGTTTAATGTCTCTGAGCAGCTCTAGAGTCGAGGGTGTCAGAAATAACACCAAATGAAATGTTTGACTTAGTTTGTTATTTTATTTGAACCCAGTGGTTCATTTCTGAAATGTTGGAGAATGAATCAAGTTCTGTTTGATGCAGAAAATAATAAAACATAAAACAAATTCTACACTTCCAATAATATTTAAGATGTGTGTTTTATTCTTTCTGATAATAACACCAGCAGAAGGCTGTGGGCAGGATTAGGATTAAATTACCCAGCTGATGGATCTCCTACACTAACCAGCTAACTACAAACCTTTCCACTAGGGTTGTCACGATACTAACATTTCAAACTCGATTCGATACTTGAAAAAAAAACTCGATACTCGATTTCGATACTATTTAAAAACACCAATTTATTGAACTAGTTTATTCAAAAAATAACATTCCTCAATTTATATTGCAAAAATTAAATGTTAAGAATTAGTGTATAAAGTGCTTAAACCTTTCAAGTGTCAGCATTTTTTAAAACGTGCATACAAAAACTGGCGAAAGTTAACACTTTAAATTATGAATTGTCTCACTATATATACACTATATGCAGAGTGATGTTTTGCTGCTTAAACTCTGTTTAAGGTGCATTTTTGTCATAAGATGTAATGCCATATGTTTTGGTCTGTACTTTTGAAGAACTTTGTTGGTCAATAAAGAGAGAAAATTAATTTCTCCACAGTAGGACAACGGTACATCTACCGGTAATCTTAATTAAAAACAGATTGGCGCACGGCAGTGACGTCATTAAAAGCGCCGGTTAATTAGCCGCAGCTAGTCTGTTTACGCCTGGAAATCCTAGACCCGCTCCAAACGGAACAGGGGAATCACGTTAATGATTCCTAACAAAACCTTTCGACATGAAGACGTGTTTTGGTGCAGATAATGTCTTATTTCGAGGCTGCACCATGGGTGGATATGCACTGATGGCGATTCGCCGATGCATCTAAATACCCCGGGGAATCCAAGTAGCACCAAAGTTGTCAGCGTGAGTAAACAAACGTACTGCGTGCTAGAAATTAAGTCCGGGTTGCAATAAACTGGAGTTTTCCTTTAAGCACATAAGCATGAATATACAACTACGTGTCAGACTTGGTATGCTAATTAAGTTGGGCTGTGAAGCGCCTCCCAAATTCGCTGTTTATGTTTTTGTTTACTTGGCAGACAAAACTTGGATCGGAGACAACTCGCGTGGGAAATTGCAATGTAGCCATGCGGCGTCTTCTTCTTCTGTTTGTCTGGGAGGCGGAGGCTGCTTTACGGCATCTGGCTGTCGTGCTTGTCGGTGTACTTGAAGAAGGCTATGTATAATGGTCCATAATATCGATACCACAGGGATGGAATATCTAATTTAGATACCACTTTTAGTATCGATTTATTTCTAGGTATCGATTTTTTTGACAACACTACTTTCCACTAAACTGTCCTGTGGGACCCTCACCATGTGACCCTCATGTCCATGCTGTCTCTGGAGGAGCAGATAGGAAACAATATCTCCTGTAACTTAAAATGAACCTGTCATGTCTTGCGGGAGGCATCTAACCCAAGACATGCAGAATCAACACAGGACTCAGGAGGTAAGTAAAAATAAAGTATTTTATTTGGAGAACGGGAACTAAAGGTGCACTGGAAGTCCAGTGAGTAGGGTGCCGTGAGGCGTTATTCCGGAGTTCGAACTCAGCGAGCAGCGGGGCAGGTGATGAGCCGAGGTGAGCGAGGGCGGGGGTCCAGCAGAGCGGGGATGGTGAGGACGCGGAGAGGAACAGGAGCCGTGGAGGAGGATGGGACGTGGTCCTGAAGATCCGGGGTTCTCGGCGAAGGAGGTGATGGTATTCCTAAACGGTGCAAGCAGACAGGGGTTCAGAGGCGAGTCCGAAGTCATAATCCAAGAAAACAGTCCAAGGTCAAAAATCCAATAATCCAAACACGAGAAGTCAAACAAGCGAACAAGCAAATACGATTGGCTGGAGCTAACCAAAACTGTAGCAATCATCCAGCGTCGAGTGGTGGGTCCATCCTCCTTTTATACCAGAGCCTCTGATTACGAATGCAGTACAGCTGGTGTCCTCTCCGCTCCTCACCTGTGGAAAGAGTACCTCAAAGATGGTTTAGTGAGGAGGAGCACTCAGCTCGGCTCGTGGATCATGACAAAACCAAAGCTTCCTCCCAGCTTCTCTTTAAGCTGAATTTAACATCAGTTTATCATCATGAAACAAAAGAATAAAGTGGAACAAGAGCTTCTATCTTCTATTTCTCTCTCCTTTTAACTTCTCCGTGTCCCTAAATAAAAGAGACAGACGATCACGCTTCAGCTGCTGTCATTGACCCCGCCGCTCCCCAAGACCGGATCTCCCAGCATCGCAACACTCGGTCTGACTGAGCGCTTCCAGGAGAAATAATAATTAAATTATGAAAATAATAATGCGTGTTTGGAGCATCGGTTTGGAGGAGCGTCCTCCGATCCTCTCTCTTGTGTGAGCAGACGATGTCTCTCTCTCCCTCTCTGTTGCTGTGCGAGCGAGCGAGCGCGCCACGTGACAACCCACTCAATTAACATAATTCACGGCCCAAATCCAACAGAACCGTTCGGCCGATTCGGTTCCGGTTCGTTCTCAGGTTACAACTCCAGCGCTCAGCGCTGCAGTACCACATTAAGGCGGAATCACTTGGTAAATGTGGAGGACGCTCACTCTGACAGATTTGGATGCTGCGCTGGTGCCGCCGTTAAAAAAACAAAACTACATTCCACTATAATCGATTTTGGCGGACTCTTCTACGATGCAGAATCTGTTATGTCTGCATCCCAATGCATCGATTATTTGATTATTTTCCTCAGCTCTACTATTTACCAGTGGTTTTGGCACTGTGAGCAGGTGCCAGGTCGTGCTGAAAAATGAAATCTTCATTTCCATAAAGCTTTTCAGCAGATGGAAGCATGAAGTGCAGTGCTCCAAAATCTCCTGATAGCTAGCTGCATTGACCCTGCCCTACAGTGGACCAATACCACCAGCTGACATGGCACCCCAGACCATCACTGACTGTGGGTACTTGACACTGGACTTCTGGCATTTTGGCATTTCCCTCTGCCCAGTCTTCCTCCAGACTCTGGCCCCTTGATTTCCGAATGACATGCAAAATTTGCTTTCATTCGAAAAAAGTACTTTGGACCACTGAGCAACAGTTCAGTGCTGCTTCTCTGTAGCCCAGGTCAGGCGCTTCTGCCGCTGTTTCTGGTTCAAAAGTGGCTTGACCTGGGGAATGTGGCACCTGTAGCCCATTTCCTGCACACGCCTGTACACGGTGGCTCTGGATGTTTCTACTCCAGACTCTGTCCACTGCTTCCGCAGGTCCTCCAAGGTCTGGAATCGGTCCTTCTCCACAGTCTTCCTCAGGGTCCGGTCACCTCTTCTCATTGTGCAGCATTTTCTGCCACAATTTTTCCTTCCCACATACTTCCCACTGAGGTGCCTTGATACAGCACTCTGGGAACAGCCTATTCGTTTAGAAATTTCTTTCTGTGTCTTACCCTCTTGCTTGAGGGTGTCAATGATGGCCTTCTGGACAGCAGTCAGGCCAACAGTCTTACCCATGATTGCGGTTTTGAGTAATGAACCAGGCTGGGAGATTTTAAAAGCCTCAGGAATCTGTTGCAGGTGTTTAGAGTTAATTAGTTGATTCAGATGATTAGGTTAATAGCTCGTTTAGAGAACATTTTCATGATATGCAAATTTTTTTTAGATAGAAATTTTGGGTTTTCATGAGCTGTATGCCAAAATCATCAATATTAGAAACAATAAAAGGCTTGAACTACTTCAGTTGTGTGTAATGAATCTAATATATATGAAAGTCTAATGTTTATCAGTACATTACAGACAATAATGAACTTTATCACAATATGCTAATTTTTTGAGAAGGACTTGTATATTCATTATGGTTACCTTGTCAACGCCTGTGTGATCGGGGAGCAGGGAATTCTGGAACAGGGTCCGAAATCACAGCATAGCTCCAGAAGGATCTCCTCCATGGTGATCAGTGCGCTCATGGAGAGCGCATTCCCTCCAGAGAGCACGCTCTGCCAAATCCTCCAACACTGATCAACCATGATAAAATGTCCGATTCTCATTGGTCACATGTGTCCATTGACATAATTATTTACTGGGTAAAATACTTGATGGATGAGAAACGTGTGGACGACTGAGACCTTCAGTGCTGCAGTTCCCCGTTCTACCACTAGATGCTGTTTAGAGCTGTTCTTGTGTTTAGGAACGTTTGACACACACGTACAAACCGGTAAATACAACACGATGTGTAAAGCTGGTCTACGGAAGAGCTGTTTGTAAGTATGGTTGATGCATGAGGGCCCAGGTGTGTTTTTTCATGTGTGTGTGTGTGTGTGTGTGTGTGTGTGTGTGTGTGTGTGTGTGTTTCCAGACTGTGAGTACCTAATTAGACACATGTTGGTTCTGGAGCCCAGCAGAAGGTTGACAATGGAGCAGATCTGTAAGAACAAGTGGATGAGACAAGGAGACCCAGACCCAGACTTTGACAGGGTGAAACCTTCATCTTCATGCTTTTTATACTTTTTGTTTATTGCAAATGCGCCTCACAAAAGTAGTGAATGCTTTTAAACTCCATAGACATGTTGAGTGTACAGCAGGTTTTCCTGAATCTGTTTCATTCAAGTTTTCTTTCCTCTAGTTGATTGCAGAGTGTGAGCAGGTGAAGACTGAGAGAGATATAGAGCTGATCAACGAGCAGGTCCTGATGGCCATGTCTGAGATGGGCTTAGACAGGGAGCGTACACTTCAGGTCTGATACAGGAGCCTGAAGGGTCCAGATCTGTCTCTGCTCTCAGCATCGTGTCAAATTAAATGTCCTTTCCTCTTCAGTCCCTGCAAACTGATGCATATGATCACTACAGCGCCATCTACAGTCTGCTGGCAGAACGGCTGAAAAAACACAAGACGTTGCGTGTTGCCCAGCCCACTCCGCGCTCTATTAGCTATCCGCCAAACGCTGTTCAGGTAATCCTTACCGTAATACGCCTACTGAGGTCTTTGTAGGTTTAAGAGCTTTGTCGTTGATGCAGAAGTGTTTACGCTGGGAGTTTTTATTAAACTAAGGAATACCAGCTTTTCTAACCCAAAAGAAGCTGACGGAGCAGTTTAGCCACGTGGATGACTAACCTTCCAGCCGTTGTACCTGAGCCCTGTCCTAACCCACATCAGCCAATCCCACAGCTCTAAGAAGATTGTTAATAAAGTAGTGCAATCCTTATGTAATCTGTGTGTGTGTGTGTGTGTGTGTGTGTGTGTGTGTGTGTGTGTGTGTGTGTGTGTGTGTGTGTGTGTGTGTGTGTGTGTGTGTGTGTGTGTGTGTGTGTGTGTGTGTGTGCGTGTGTGTCATGCCCAGCAGACAGACCCACAGGGTAATCCTGTTAGCATGACCGTTCCCCACGTCCAACTCATCAACCCTGAGAACCAGATAGTTGAGGTGAGTCTCATTAATCTTAACCACGACTCTGAGCTCATAACAGCTTTTACTTTGAAAAGTTTACTGTCATTTTCTGTGACATAGTAAAGATTCTACTATTCATGTTTTCTACGTGCGTGGACTGAGGTCTTTCTTCTGGGCTGTTATCAGTCTTGCGTTCAGGCTCACACACACACACACACACACACACACACACACACACACACACACACACACACACACACACACACACACACACACACACACACACACACACACACACACACACACACACACACACACACACACACACACACACACACACACACACACACACACACACACACACACACACACACACACACACACACACACACACACACACACACACACACACACACACACACACACACACACACACACACACACACACACACACACACACCATTCAGAAGCAGTGTTTCTGATAGAAGAGTCCACCATGTTGTGTTTCACACTGGGCTCGTCTACAGTGTACGCTAGCAGCTCTGTCTGTGTGTTGTCTAGCCCGAGGGGAGCATGGCCCTGGACAGTGATGAAGGTGAGGAGCCATCTCCTGAGGCAATGGCTCGCTACCTTTCAATGAGGCGGCACACTGTGGGGGTTCCAGACCAAAGGTGAGTCAGGAACAGCTGCTTCAGTTACAGGTAAAACTGGAAAACTAGTTTTAAGTTTGTCAGTAATTCAACTTCAAACGTGAAACTGGTCATCATCAGATAAACTCATGCTAATCCAGACATTTCAGCGTTTATTTGTTATAACTGCTTACAGCTGATGACAACCCCACGTTGAAAATCTAGACTCAGTCACACTCTAATCAGTTAATGAATCCAGAACCCCTGCTGAGGGTTCCTGAGCCTTTAGATGGGCTCTCAGTCTGGTTCAGTGGGAATCACAAACATGAGGAAGACTGCTGACCTGACAGTTGTGCAGAAAACTATTGACACCCTCCATAAGGAGGGAAAGCCTCAAAGGTTAATTGGAAAGGAAGTTGGATGTTTCTGAAGTGCTGTATCAAAGCACATTAATAGAAAGTTATGCGGAAGAAAACAGCAGGGATGACCACAGCCTGGAAGTGATTGTCAGGAAAAGGCCATTTAAAGCTGTTGGGGGCTTTCACTTGGAGACTGGAGATGGTGCATCACGACTCGTAGGGTTGGGCAACGAGCATCGATTGGAACCAGGAACAATTGTTAGTTTTTCCCGGAATCGTTCAAAGTTTTTTTTTTCCGATTCTTAGAATATTGACGGAAGAGGAATCCGCGGCCGATCTCTGTGAAAAATAAACGTGATCTGCAAATTGTGATCAACGCTTTTCAGAGCTGATCACACCGGCTGTCTGTGTGCAGCACCGAGTCCCCCCTCCCCCCACCCAGATATAAACAAATGCGTCTGCCGAACTTTTACTCCGTGATGTAAACTTTAACTCCTGCAGCGTAGAGGAAACTTGTTAAATACGTCAACACGGTGGATTTAATAGAAGCTTTAAAGAACAAACTCTGGACGGTGTGAGGTGAGTTTGTCTCACTGCAGAAATAAAAACACACACGGAGCGTCAGCAGTCAGACGCAGCCGCTCACCAACACTCGTGTGTGTGTGTGTGTGTGTGTGTGGGGGGGGGGGGGGGGGGGGGGGGCGTCAGAAGGCTGAACAATAACCTGTAGAATAATTAAAGTCATCATGCTAGAGCAGCATCTCTGTGGTGGACCACACCAGCTTCTTCCACAATAATTATAATAATAATAAATCACACACGAAGTTGTGAACATTTTAATTTCCTTTCTGAACTATTTCCGTTGAGTTTTAATGCTTAAAGGGACATTATGGAAGTTTGACAGCCAAAACATATACAGAAATAATAAATGTCTTCTTCATACATTCTCCTGCAATGCCCTGGTCCGGTAGAATGAGCCCTGGCATTTTTACTGTGATTGCCTGTTTTTCTGTAAAATCACAGAAAAAGAGAGTTGAGCTGAGCTGCTCGGGTCGAGCAGGCTGCTTCATGCGCGTTCACACTCGGGCATCGCCCGTAGCATTTGCTATCAGTAGCTTTAGCAGCAGAGAGAGAGGTAGTGCCAACTCAGCGACTTTGTCGCTGTTCCTCACGTCTAGTGATGAACCGAGCTACATTTCTGAGGACCCTTACCTACTTTCTTCTAGATATTTCCTGCAAATTAGCAACAAAATAGCCATTTTCGCTCCGAACTGTTCTTTGAATGTTGTTTTAACTGTAATCAAGGATATAAATATTACAGATGCCAAAGACATCAGTGGTGCTGTAGCTCACTTAGTCAGACGTCGGACTCTTGTGCAAGAGACCCGGGTTCAATTCTGGGTGTGAACATAGTTCATTTAGAGTTTATTTTTTACATTAATGGTATATTTTTTTACAGTAAGATGCCCAAATTTTTATTTGAGACTCGCCGAACGGCATTGAATTCACAGATAAAAAAGATGTGGGTTCAACTTTCATTTTGGAACAATTTTTCAAGCAAGGGAAGGGAATGATCTGAGCATGCAAGAGGACCGACCCATTGTAAACCTTTGTCAGCTGTGCTGAAGAGAAAGGTACAGAACCAAATTATTTAATTAGCTGCGCATTCTCCTGCCCTCCGGGCCACACACACACACACAGGACTGTCTCGGCTGTTATTTTTGTTAAGGAGTGTGCACGTACAGCATGCGCGCCTCATGCACGAGCCTACTATTGAAGCTGCCGTTACGCTTTTGGCCAGAGGGGGCAATTGCGAGCATAAAAATTCAAAACTCCGTAAAGTCCCTTTAAATCTGTTAGATTGTTACTGACAGCAGCGACATTTAAGTTTCTTTTCCTGTTCTGACTGAACGCTGCTGCAGCATGGAGGTGTAGTTCTCAGTCATCCTGGACATGATCATCCTGAGAGTTTCAGCTGAAAACAGCTGGACGTTTCTGGATATGTTGGAGACTTTTAGCCTCTCATCCCAGAGGCTTCTTCCAACTTTGGTTGTGGTCAGAGACAAACACACTGGTTGTGCTGCAAGTCTTTTTCTTTTGTTCTCCAAAACATGTTTTTGTCTAAATGAAGGTGATGTTGTTGTTCATAGAATTAAAATTCATGTTGAAGTTAAGATTAGGGTTTCCCTTACGTAGGCGTAGCCGTGGCGGGTCGCCACGGCTGAAATCCCACCGCCACGCCTACAAGATCCCAAGTTTTATTTATTTATTTTTGCACTGTTTCCTGAAGAAGCAGCAAGAACTACTATGTTGTCGCTTGTGATCACAGCCGGCGGGCAGCAAGGAGGAGCAGGCAGGGCAAGGTGAAGTTACAGCATAAGTTACTGAGTTTAAAATTAGAAAGGTAGCAGTGGATATAATGCTTTTTGGGTGACATGTTTCAATAGCATTAAGGTAAACGAGTGTTGACGATCTTGACAGGGTTTCCTCCAGTGCTTACTAGGCCAGGTTCTCCTCCCACCAGGCTAATCATCACTTATTCATGTAAAATGTATTTATTTTTTCTTGTCTGACTTTAACCGCATCTAATACTGTATTACGGCGTGAGCGCAACAGCGACAACTTAAGATTGATGTTTGAGCAGCCTGAGAGCTCGGGTGTTTTCATCTGAACCCTTAAAACCTCCAGCAGGCTACGTTGGACTATTGACGTGTTAGCGCGCGGCGCTAACAATTAGCGACGTGACATGTCTTGGAGAAAGCGTAAAAACACGTTGGACGCTTCTTCTGAAGCGGGAAAATTACACTTCTTCTTAAGCAGAGCACAACGTTGCCTCGGCTGATTCACCCTCTGCCGAGCCGGTGTTGGTACAAGATCTGCTCGGGGTCCGTCGACTGCCAATGACGTCTGAGTAGTTGATTGGCTGAACATGAACCTCACGGAATTACATAATCACGTTACGTTGTTATCACGTTACGCTGGTCCAGGCAAATCTTTTTGTTGGAAAGATGGACAACTTTTACAAAGAAATCCATCATTACCTCTTTGAAAATACACTTTTAGCATAGAGCTGCATGTATATTAGGGCTGAACGATTAACTGCATGTGCAATTAAATTGCGATGTGACAAAAGGAGATTTTCTAATCGCAAACGCTGCAATTTGGCAGCGAGTGGTTAGCGCAATGCTAATATACGTGGAAAAACCCATAGGAATGCTAATGCTAATATCACCGATTACATTCTTACAAATTATGAATTAGAAACATGCCAAATTATTACATTTGGAGTCTAATAGAAAGTAAAACTACCATCAATCAAATAAGTACAGACAGGTATTTTAGTAAAGCCAGAAAACTTTTTTAACTCCAGAGTTTTGGCTAGCAGCTATGAGCGTAACTGAACTACGCATGGACAAGACGTCAAAAACTCTAAACACAAAATACTTCAATAAACGGGACACACTTCTTTCCTGCAAATACAATTTCACAGGTGTTGCTGATACCCATGATCCTTCAAGGGATTTGCTCAAAGAGGAGTTCAACATAATTAATACAATATAGTGTTTTATTTTACAAATACCATTATAAACACAAACTTACGTCTTAATAAACATTATTTTAATAACGAAACTGCTAAATTCTTTCCAACAGTATAGATGTGTAGTGTATTTTGTCCGAGTGGGTTTGCCGTACTTTGACGTCATCGACAGTCGAAGGACCCCGAGCCGATCTTGCACCCGAGCAGATCCTGTACCGACACCGGACTGAGCTCGATAACATTGACCCAGCACAGCCACTGGGTCGTTGGAGCTGCCCCGTGACTGCCTGATGGAAAACCAGCGAGTTTCATCAGACTCTGTAAAGTTTTTTGTTTTTGCTGGGGACACCCTGTATGTTACCGCTCCCTCCTGCAGTCTTCCCCTATTAACATTTAAAATGATTCTGTAAATTCCGTGTATCAATAGAAAAAATCTCTGCCTCTGCCAGCTGCAGTAAATGTAGTCTCCAAATAATAAATAAGAGGTGCATTCATCTGTGTATCTCCTTTGATCTGCATTAGTGATATTTTCAGCACCAGAACAATGAAGCAAAGAAACAGATTCCTGAGTTTATGTTAGTAATTTTATTTATTAGGTGCATCTGACTTGGTGTATTTTTCTCTTAAATGAGATCAAATCAGTGCTTCTATGGGTTTTCTCCTCTCTGCACTAAAATTTTTTTACCTTATTTAGAGACGTGTCATAATTTCTCTCCAATGCCCCCCCCCCCCCCCCCCCCCCCCCCCGCCACAGCTGGAAAAATTCCTAGGGGAAACACTGAAGATTATTTCATCTAGTAGGACCTGTGGTTAGCTGGCTCGTGTAAAACATGTCATGTCTTGAAAGAAATGGAATCGGGAATCGATAGGAACCTGATTCGAAACGAGGAATCGGAATCTGAATCGTTGAAAATCAAACGATGCCCCACCCTAATCACGAGCCATCACACACAGACAGATCCTGGACATGAGCTTCAAATGTCCTGTTGCTCTTGTCAATCCGCCCCTGGCGCTGTTCAGTGGTCTAGTCTGGTCCAGTATGTCCGGAGAAGCACGCAATCCAAGATGCTTGTGTGAAGTTTCCACAATCGGTGTTGATTTGGGGAGCCATGTCATCTGCTGGTGTTGGTCCACTAATATAAACCCGCTAACTATAATACATATGTATCATTACTCTACTTGTAAAACTGATTTAGCTAACCACTAAAAAAGGACCAAAACAAAGCCGATATTAATGACGATAAAAGTTTATACTCAGTCTTACCTTTGCTGTTTTTTGGTCATAATCTGTGTTAAAGTAAAAAAAAAAAAATCCACTTGTTTGTTAAATTCTACGACCCAGCGGCCAAACAGAGCTGATAAATTATTATTTTGGGCCGTTTTGCCTGCTGGAGAACCTTTTCTACTCTCCATCATATCCTGGTTAACAGCAATTCTCCTGTGATCGGTTTGCAAAAGCCAGCCGAAAACAACTCACCAGTGATTCTGTTGGCTCAGCGATTCCAATCAGGGCTGGAACCGCCAAAATAGTCCAATGAGACCCTGAAAAGATGACCTGCATAACAGCGCTTCAGCCAATGCCTGTGAGGCACAGCCTCAAAACGTTAAAAATCTTTGTCAGTGAATGGCTTTATCATGTTAACAAAGATGGCTGTGCTCACCTGTTTGTTGTTTTAACAAAATATTAGGCTGGCAGGCCATCCTACATGTGGGCCCTTCCACTCTAGGGCCAGCTCCACGTCGCGCAGTCAGCCCCAGCCTGCCCCACCGTGGCCGGGTTCATTACAGGCATCCTTAGGAATGCAGATGTGACTGAGAACATTGGCGGTCCCCAAAATTGGTGTTAAAATAGGCGCAACATTATCAGTGATAATGGGATGGAACCCTGAGGAACACCCCAGGGTAGAGGCAATGATAGCGACAAGTAGTTCTCCATGCAAACTGTAAAGCTTCGGTTCCCGAGATACGGTCTGAACCAGTCCCCGTTATCCCCTGGTTCCAATCGAGACTCGATGCCCAACCCTTGGTAAAACCCGAGATCTGTTTAGGATGAGGGGTAGTGCTGTGAGGATAGCTCGGTTACTTTCACAACCCCTTTAACGCATGTTTGTGGAGGTGGGGGGTTATCAGGTGTTACTCATCAGAATATCTTACCTCCATGTGACCTTGTACCTGCCTCCACAGGACGGAGATGCAGGAGGAGCTCCAAAACCTTCCACCCGGTTTCCCTCGTGGTGTAATTCCCCAGACCCCCTTCCCCCAACTTGCCCCCACTATGGGTCAAATGCATACCCTCATGCCCACACAGAGCCTTCAGCCAACACAGCAGCTGGAGTACAAGGTACAGCTCGTTGCGTCGGACTGGATGTGTTTGATTTGTGTTCGTGCTGATTTCTGAATTCCTGTGGCTGCTAACGCTGCAGGAGCAATCGCTGCTGCAGCCTCCCACTCTACAGCTTCTGAATGGCATGGGCCCGTTGGGCCGAAGAGCTTCAGATGGCGGGGCCAACATCCAGCTACACGCTCAACTCCTGAAGAGGCCCAGGGGGCCATCACCCCTGGTGGCCAGCCCGGTGAGGGACTGGGTGTATATTCTTTGTGGCGTGTGCCAAACACACCTTAACCAGTAAACTCTGCCTCTCTCAGCATCCTATCCCTGCAGTAGCTCCAGTGGATGAGGAGGGTTCAGATGGAGAGCCAGACCAGGAGGCAGTGCAGAGGTAACCATGGTGACGGTTTGTGGTGGCTGGGTTTCCGCAACGAAGGTGCTGTCTGAACAGGAAGCTGCTGAGACCCCAAAGCCCCTGACTGTAGAGTTGGGTTAGCAGTGCTCCGCCAGGGACTCCAGAAGCTCAGATTTCAGGCTCATGTTAATATAAATGATTTACAGACATGTAAATGAAAGAATTGGATGAAATTCAAAGAACATCATTGGGGAAAGCTTGTGACGGAGTCCAGGTCTGGGCCTTAAGGCGGTCCTCTTCAGACGGCACGTTCTTTAGCCTTCGCCGGTGTCCTGGGTTGCTGGGAGTGAGTGCCTCTCGGCTGCTCTGCTTTTCCCCCTTGAGAGGTGGCCACAGTGCTGTGGTGCTTATCCCATCTTTTCTCCTTTCTCCATCGCAAGTGCCTTCTGCCACATTCCCAACAGAGTTTGCCATCAGGCTCTGGCCTCGAGCTGGTTTATCTCTCATTTCAGCAAGTGCCAGATTCCTCTGTGGACTTGTTCACTCTTTCTCACACAGCTTTGCTAACTCTGAAGCTTGCCAAACCGGTGGCTACACAAACAGCGACTGACCCAACCCTTAAGCTGGACGCTGGGCAGTTGTTGGTTCACAAATGCTGTAACCTCCATCTGTGGTGTCACTTTATTTGATGTTTTCTGATTGGCTACGATGATATGAGTAACGGCACGCATTGGCAAAGGTGGAAAGGGGTGGTCCTTCCCCCATCTCCATTAGCCAATGAGGACAGAGAGCTGACCAGCGCTGCTTCCTGTCTCCCATTCTCACCCCGTCCTACCCCCCTTCCAACGGCCCAGGTACCTGGCGAACCGCTCCAAGCGCCACACGACGCACGTGCTCACAAGCACCTCACATGGCGAGCCCTCGACAGAGTCACAGCGGCCTCAGGGCCCCCGCCAGCGGTGCGGCTGGGCCCCTGACATTCACACCCGGTGAGGGGACTCTCCTGCTCTGAGCTGTACACACACACACCTCAGGGGTGACTATAAAGCTCTCTCTCACTCACTCACACACACACACACACACACACACACACACACACACACAGCGGATGAGCCAGGGTGTAGCAGAAATAAAGCCAGCCTCTGCATAAATAGGTCATTTTACTCCATAGAGGAGGAACTGGCACCTAAACAGGATGTGTGTCAGAACAAACGTTCAGCTGAACGACGTGGTGGTACACGCTCGTGTCAGCTGCAGCTGTTAGACCACGGTCTGAAACACCTGTGTGCGGACGAGGACTGGGGCCACTGGGAGATCTTTTCCTTCCAGTGGCCCCAGTCCTCTTCTGTAACTTGAACCAACTTCACAGTGAATAATTTCACACGCCTGTTTAACTGGTTTCTTAATGCACTTGTGTACGTCTGCTCTAGGCTCTGGCCCGTATCACAACCAGGCCAGCATGTTGTAGTTGACATCATCTGTGGTAGAGAATAAAGAAGGCTGTATTTGGGCCTAACGTGCAGAATCAGCTGGCTGGGTGGGTTTCCTCTCACGTGTTCATTACAGATGAGAACATGGGCAGGACCCCTGACCTCAGGCTAAGGCAGCTGAGTTTAACAGTTTATGACATATACAATGGGCCTAAGAAATCAAACTCTTTTTAAATGGTGAGGTCTGAATATTTACTGTGTGTGCGCTTCCTGTGACCCCCCAGATCCAGCTATAAGGACTGTAACACCCTCCATCTCCCCATGGAGCGCTTCTCTCCAGTCAGACGCTTCTCTGATGGCGCCGCCACCATCCAGGCCTTCAAGGCTCATCTGGAGAACAGTAGCCTCATTAAGCAACTCAAACAGGTGCCCCAGCTGGTTTCATTTGGGGGGTGTCTGGAGGTCTTGTGAAGTAGAGAGCTTTAAATCAGTCATTAGCACCATGACAGTACTGGATTAGGGCATCACAGAACGCAGCGGGAGGTTCTGTTGGCTGCCCTTTTCCATTCTGAGGCTTTGTCGTTACGCCTCAAGCCTGATTCATGCTTCTCTGTGTCCGTCAGCGCGGAGACACGCAGCGTCCTTGCGTGCCTGCCGGAGAGCTCCGCAAGGACGGACAGAGTCGAGCTCTCTTTTATAAACATCCGTCAGTCGAGACGGACAACGCAAGCTTGTGATTGGTCAGGACGCCGCTGTTGTCTTCACTGCCGGCATTGCGTCCTCAAAAACATAAAGAGAGCCGAGGATAACTAGCGGCAGACACGGAGAAGCTTGAAGAATACCTCGCGAAAAAACTCTAAAAATATGAATGTTTAATTCCCCCGTGACTGGAGGAGTGAAAAGATGCGCAGCAAGCGTTTTATTTGTGGACGGAAATGACAGGAAACGTGGGTTTATAGGTGGGGAGTGCATGAAGCGGTGGGAGAATGAGAGACAAATATGTCTGTTAAAAGTCTCTTATATACACAAAACACAATATAAACACTCTATCTTGGACCGATACATGACAGGATACCACAGAACAGCGCTACACCCTCTGTTGTCCTGCCGGGGAATTGCTTTGCAACACTCTCCAGGAGACGGAGAAGCATGAGAGCAAAACGCTTCCTTCAATCCGTGCGTGTCTGTCCCTTGCGGAGCTGACGGAGAAGCATAAACCAGGCTTTAGCCTCACAAGACTAGATGTGACTTGAGACTCTGACAGCAGCAAGCCACATCACATCTTCTAGAGTGAAGATCAGCTGTGTGAGCTGTTGCTAGGGGGCAGAGCCCACGTGGTAGGATTATGGTTACTCAGGTGTCAGAGGTCACAGAAGGGTCAGGATCTTATCCAATGATCACATGTAGTTAATGAGGCCGGCCGGTTCATCCCAGTAGCTGATGACTGAGACCCACCGCCACCAGCTGTGCTGCTGGTTGTTCAGGTATGCTGTTAACTGTGTGTGTGTGTGTGTGTGTGTGTGTGTGTGTGTGTGCGTGCGTGCGTGCGTGCGTGCGTGTGTGTGTACCAGGAGTGTGAGCAGCTCCAGAAGAAGTATGCTGCCCAACAGGACGAGCGGCTCTTCGAGCACACGCAGCAGCAGCACTTCCTTTACCAGCAAGAGCAACAAATCCTCCACCAGCAAATCCAGGTATCTGCCGCCGACTCGACAGAGTTGTCCGCCCATTACCTCCGAGCCCGCAGACACTGTGGTGTTGTACCACTGAGTCATCGCATCTCAGCCTCTCATCATGCTCTCACTCAGGCTGGGTTCAGCTGTCTTAAGTAGAGCTGAAACGATTCCTCGAGTACCTCGAATAATTCGAGTACAAAAAATCCTCGAGTCAAATTCTCTGCCTCGAGGATTCGTTTAATTCATATTTAATTAATTCATGGCTTTGCAATCGCCCGGGGTCATGTTTCACCCGGACCGAAATAAGTGACGCACATGCCCACTGGACTGAATGCACACGCGAGTAGCGAATATAACTTAACTTTCTCTTAACAACGTGGACCCCGGTGGAGTGCGAAAAAGACAGAAAAAGTCAAAGTTGTGGGACCATCTTTCACGTCGTAAGGCGGAAAACGTAGTCCAGTATAAATACTGTAAAATGGATTTAGCCTACCACAACACCACATCCTCCATGCTGCAGCACCTGTAAATGTCCCTTCTGCAAGCGGACTCAGAGCCTCTACAAGATAATGCTTTTTAGCCTGTTTTTCTATATATTCTGCGGACACTGCGACTTTTTCGTTTGTAGCACTCAGCTTCAGCTCACCGTACATCTGGTAGCAACACGTCGGACTTAAAATGTGCTAAAAATAGCAGTTTTTACACAATATGTCGGACTTTCTATTGTGTTATTGATGTCCGTTGTCCCTCGGGGTTTCTGCAGGAGGACACGGGTATTTATGAGTGGCGGAGGAAAACGAAAGAAAGTAAATAAATGTTTTGTGATCAGTATAATTTGAGAAAACCACAGCAAACATGCTTTTGGCAATCCTTGTTAGTGTGAGAAAAAAGTGTAGAAATTAAAACGGACGTGTGTTAATAGGGAAACAGCCGGCGAGCTGTATGCGCCGTGAGCGGTTCTGGTTCTGTTTGGGCCGCAGCCGCTCGCAGCGTTATCCTCCTAGTTTTTGTCTGGCTTGCAGGCTAGCAGATTCTCGCACGAGGGGAAAATCGGCTCAGGTTGTTTACTTATTTTTTGCACAGGCATTTGTTTACTGTGAAGTAAAGTTGAAGTGCTGAAGTTATGCAAACTAATTTTGAATAAAACTTGAACAATAACTGGCAATTGCTTGCTCATTTCAAGAGGTCTTTCATAATTATAACATGCTATTTGATATCAAATCACTTTTATTGTCACGTCACATGTGCAGGTACACTGGTACAGTACATGCGAGTGAAATTCTTGTGTGCGAGCTTCACAGCAACAGAGTTGTGCAAAAATACAGTAATGTAAAAACAAGTAAAATATAAAAATGGCTAATCTAAGTATACAAATGAATAAAGTAAACAATAAGATAAGAGATATAAAATGTACAGAGGTTGGTATGTGCAAAACAGTGGCATTAATGTACAGTATGGAGCGTGTAATGTTGGAACTTGGTGGAGCTCGCGACGAGGCAGCCATACTCGACGCCATCTTGGCTCATCAATATATGATATAATGGTTTACAAACACAAAAGGGTAATTTATTAGAGTACTCGATTAATCGAAAAAAAGATTCGATAGAGTACTCGATTACAAAAATATTCGATAGCTGCAGCCCTAGTCTTAAGTACTTTGTGGACTGGAGTTTTGACTCGTGATTCCCAAGCAGTTTTCCATGCATGTGAGGCAGAAGGGCGGTGGTGTGCTGGACTACTGTTACTATCCTGACACAAACACTGTGTAGCCGCTCTCTAAACGTGTTCTGCTATTTCACCAGAACATGGCTTAATCCAGGAATGTTGTTCATTTGTAGTCTAATCTAAAGTTGGGTTTATATCTAAGCCAGCAGACCCTTTATTTCAGTTTGTAGCAGCGACGGCTCAGACCGCAGAGCTGCTCCCTCCACTCTCTGGAGCTGACCTTTACATCGACTCTTCTTTATTCAGGCACACCAATGAACCACGTTGCCTGGCCTCTTTGTGGCATTCGATAAACTCACTAGGGATGCACCGATCCACATTTTCTCACTTCCGATACCAGAATTTAGATATCTACCAATACTGATACTATTCCGATACTAGAGAGGTCTATTTGTTTTAATATCACTGATTGTTATTTTTTCATTATGGTTGATTTTGTGAGGCTATAATAAACTTCTCAACAGTCAAGTATGTGTACTTGAGAAAGTCCAACAAGTAAGAGCCCACCAGCACCGTGTCCCAAAAGGTAAGCCGAAATAACCAGAATGTCCGTCCTGAAACATGCAGCTGTAATGTTCCAAATGGGTGTTTCTTCATTTGCACGGCAGGGTTACTAGATACTAGTGCAATATACACAATCAAAGAAACAAACCCTGTCCTATAAACGGCACAGCCCAGATAGCAGTCACTACTTGCCAGTAGCACACTTTTTAATTCTCCAACATGAAATAAAAGGCTAAACTTCCACACCACCACTCCAAAGAAAATATAGAGAGCTGCTCCATCCCATCACCAAAAATTAAGTTCAATGACTTTCATGAAGCATGTACATCTCCTTTAAGCCCCATGAGATGTCTAAGCTGCAGCTGTTACACACCTGCTTAGACTCTATCAAAGCCTGGATGGTGGGAGCTTTCTTCAGCTGAATGAAGATGAGACTGAGATCCTCATCTGTGCCCCAGACAATCTGGTTCCCAAAGTCAGAGACTCTCTTGGTCAGCTTGCTTCCCACACCAAACCTTCCGTCAGGAATCTTGGCGTGACCTTTGACCCAGCTCTCACCCTGGATTCTCATGTCAGTTCTCTTGTTCGCTCTTCCTTCTTCCATCTCAGAAACATTGCTAAGCTGAGTCCCATTCTGTCTCCCTCTGAACTTGAGACAGTTCTCCACACCTTCATCTCCTCACGCTTAGACTACTGTAACTCTCTTTTCACGTGTCTGAGCAGAACCTCCCTGAACCGTCTACAGGTGGTTCAGAATGCCTGTGCTCGGCTTCTGACCAAGTCCTCCAAACACACCCACATCACCCCGCTTCTCCTCCAGCTTCACTGGCTGCCTGTCAACTCTAGGGTTCATTTCAAGATCCTGGTTCTGGTCTATAGGGCCTTACATGGACAAGCACCATCTTACATTGGTGATCTTCTTAGTCCCTACACCCCCAGCAGGTCCCTGAGGTCCAGTGATCAAAGCCTACTGGTTGTGCAGCGCACCAGGCTAAAGACCAAAGGTGACAGATCATTTGCTGCTGTGGCCCCCAGACTCTGGAACTCTCCCCCTGAGCCTGAGATCAGTGGACTCAGTGGTCTCCTTTAAAAAGCAGCTGAAGACTCACTTGTTCAAGCTGGCTTTTGTATGACCTTCTTCACCACTCTCTTTATTCTGCTCTCCCCACCTATTCCACCTTCCTCAGGATCCACTGATTTCCCTCTTTCCTGTTCACTCTCTCTCTTTCTTAACATTTTTAATCACAACTGTTTTTTGCTAATTTTAATATATTTTTAATCATTTTCTAAATGCTTTTTTATATTTTTACTTTTTTTTTGAAGCGCCTCGTGATTTTTATCTTGAGAGTCGCTATAGAAATTATATTTTCTTCTTCTCCTTCTTCTTCTATTTGAAAGTGATAAATAAAATTGCACGTAAATCCTTGCTCGTGTAGCAGCAACAAAATAAGGTTTTCAAACGTTTGAATTAAAGAACAAAGTGCAACAAGAGCACTGTAAACACGTTACACAAACACGGTCAGTAAAAGTGTGTCTGGACGGCACGCTTCAAGCATAGGAGGTGACCTGGATAAGCCTAACACCAGCGTCTGGAAATATTCTCCAAAGCAAAATAAACATGACTGACGGAGGGACACGGAGTTCAACCAATCTCACTTAAACACCGGCAGGTTCTTTTAGAGGAAGGTGAGCATTTCTGCTCTTTCTGCTGTCAGATTTCCTTTTTCCATCCACCATGTTGGACGCTGCACTCTACAGTCTTTCACTTTCCTCACTGGTGGAAGTAAAACGGGCATGGTTGTCTGCCCAGTACTGGGATGTCTTGCACACCTGTTGTTGGTTCTTTCCGAGTGTTGTCATACAAATTGTTGAAGCTACTCTTAATTTTGCTTGGAGGAGAATCAGCTTCCATGCTAGCAGCCTTTTCTGCTGGCTCTGGTGTTGGCTTCGTTGTCCCTGCTTTGTCAGCTGATGCCTTGGCCAGCGCTGGCTCCATCTTCTCAAGCTCTTGCTTCAGTAGATCCTTTACCAGCCTGGCAGTTTCTCCCCGTAAAGAATTGGACACAATAAACAAATTAGGTTGAGTGCTTTATTTGTTGCTGCTGCCAGAGCCTGGCCTGCATGCACACACATAGACCCATACAGACGATACACCTCATATTTAACCTTTTCAATTCAAAACCTGGCCAATATTAATAAATAATGCATTAACAATGTATGCCTCATCTCAGTAAAGTGGCAACAGCGCAGAGGGATTTGCTTTTGATGTCAATCGCCTGTTGACAGCTTGGAGGAGTGTGCTTTTCAGTGTTTTGATGCCGCTGTCTGTACTGTTCTCCTCGGCTAGCAGGCGTTTAAAAACATGGATGGCGTGGATTACGCCGGCTGATATTATCCCTCAAAGGGTGTACTTTGCTTTTGGAATGACTCCAGAAGTTATTCGTGGCATCTCTTTTCGTCTTTCTCCCCCCTAGTTAAAAGCTCCTCGTGCTCTCTCAGGTGGTGTTTTTTTAAGTGATTGATTAAATCATGCTTTGTGACGTTTCGAGTGTAAAATATTTCGACACCACGGACATGTTCTGTATAAAAGTGGGGCGCTGCTCAACCCGCTACCTGTAAACTGCAGTGTGAATGGACTTCCTAATAGGAGGCGTGTAGCCAGTCGTAGTAGTGCTCTTATAGCCAATCAGAGGCGAGAAATGCGGGATGTTCCTTGGACATCCTACAATTCCAAATAGCACGCCGGGATCACTTAGGCATTTCAGAAGACCTAACTCTGGATTGGAAATTTGGGTTGGGTCGTATTTTTCCCACACATATCGAAGCCTGATACCGATACTGGATCTGGCCCATCCCCAGAACTCGCATTG
This sequence comes from Nothobranchius furzeri, assembly GCF_043380555.1. Lineage (NCBI taxonomy): Eukaryota > Metazoa > Chordata > Actinopteri > Cyprinodontiformes > Nothobranchiidae > Nothobranchius > Nothobranchius furzeri. Next base: position 15,836,674 of record NC_091753.1, on the reverse strand, counting down.
CATCAGTTTCATTAACAAACAGCAGCTGTCAGCTTCTAAACCTCACAGCTCAGCCCGAGGCTCCTGAACTTCCCTGGTCTTGACAGCAGATTCTGAGCCAGATTTGATGATTCTCTCCTCTCTGAGAGTCGGGGGACAGCGCCGACAGCCCCATTAGTTCTTGGCACATTATTCCTGATGGATGGGGAACATTACTATTGTGGCTCATCAGTGTTTATACCACCCAAACATTCATTGCTGGTTCTACTTAAACTGCCAACTTTTTACATGAGCTTCACATCTCAGCAGTTTTTATTGTTTCGTCAGAGAGTTGGAGCATATTAAGGTGTCACAGGATTCCAGATCATCTCGGAACAACTGGAACAACTGGTTTTCACTCCTGCAATGATTCATTTCTGCATTTCCATCTCAGTGTGCACCTGATGAACAGCTGAGGTTAACGTCAGCAAGATCGATGTTACTTGCTGGTCTGTTAGTGTCAGCCTCTCTGATGTCGAGCTGAATTCTTCAGGCAAATTTCCGAGATCACATGTTTCACAGGGACAGTTATTACTGTCGGACAGCCTGCTAACACTGATGAGTGTGATGGGAGAAGATAGAAAATAACAAGGAGAGAGTTAGGAAGGTTATTTTGTTTCTTTATTAAACAATGAATCAAGAAAGTTACTTGAAACAAAAAAAATTGCAATAAAAAAGGTTGTAAATAAAAATCTCAAACTTGCCTTAAAAATCTTTCGTTGCCTTATCTTAATTGGGTCATCTGAACTCGGCAAAATATAAAAATATAATTTTACTGATGTTGTGTGTGTGTGTGTGTGTGTGTGTGTGTGTGTGTGTGTGTGACTGTTATACTTAAAAACTGTTATGGAACTTTGGGGTAATTTTAATTCTGTAAAGCCTTTTGAGTTGCACTTTTGTTTGAAAAGCGTTTTTATTTATTTATTTATTTATTTTAAATAAAATCGAATTGATTGATTGATTGTACAGCCAATTTTGAAGAAGCCTGGTCTGGACCACTCCAGTTATGATAACTTTTTCCCCTATGTCAAAAGTCCCCTTTTTGCCTACGGTGCTGGAAAAGATATTCCAATCGCAAATCTTAGACCACCTGGAAAACAACACATTATTTGATAAATTTCAGTCAGCATTCAAACCATGCCACAGCAGTGAATACACCCTCATTCGTGTCCCAAAAAATATTTTGGTTGCATCAGACTCTGGGTTTCATGTCCTGCTGCTCCTATTGGGCTTGTCTGCAGTGTTTGATACTGCAGATCATGGCATTCTGTTGCAACGTTTGAAGTCATGGGTGGGGGTAACAGGTACTGCCTTAGAATGGTTTTGCTCCTACTTATCTAATAGTTCTTTCAGTGTTAAGATTGGTGACTGCTTTCCCCCTGTGTCTCATTGCACTGGGGTGTCCTGCAGGGCTCTGTAATGGGACCTCTGCAATTCTGTATGTGTCTTCTACCTTTGGGTAACAATCTGAAACACTTTGGTCTCAACTACCACACATATGCTGATGATTGCCAGCTGTATGTCGCAGTGGAGAAACCAAATGCTTCCTCCACATGCTTTCGGCGTGTTTCATCATGGTAAAGGACTGGTTAGCTGTTAACCTTTTGCGACTCAACGAGGCTAAAACTGAGGCTATCTTATTTGATCCGCTTAATGTCTCCCATCCCCATCTCTCACAGAACTTCACTGATCTCAATTTTAAAGACTATTTGACTAGCCTTGGGGTCAAACCAAATACTGGTCTCTCAATGGTTCCTCAAGCACTGTGGTAAAATCATGCTTCTTCCAGTTGCGTCAACTAACACATCTGAAACCAATACTGAGGAGGACGCACTTAGAATCAGTGATTGATGAGTTTACAAGAGATTTATGATTTGGCCTTTGGCCTGTGATTTTATGGCCATTGACTGTGATTATATTTATTTGCTGATCTTATTGTTTATTTTATCACCTTTTATTTTATTATGTTGCAATGTATTTTATGGGAAGCACTTTGGTCAGCTCTCATGCTGTTTATATGGGCAGCAGTAGCTCAACAGGTAGAGCGGGTTGTCCAGTAATCGGAAGGTTGAAGGTTCGAACCCGACTCCGGACAGAGAATTCTGCTTCAGCATTTAGGTAAATAAATGGCATTGTTTTGTAAAAATGGCTAGTGAGACAAACTAATGTTTAAAATAAAAGAAGTCAATGTTTAGAAACAACGCCACCCACCCACCCGCACCCCAGTCTTGAGATATTTCCTGACCCATTCTCAATGTTTTAATTTATATTAGAAATACATGCTTCAATCCAATATGGGCTGAAGATATTACAGCTTGGAGTTGGAATATATGTGTATAAATACCATACCATGTTTATTTATGAAGCACATTTATAAACAGCATGGCAGCTGACCAAAGTGCTGTACAGTATTAAAGACAAATTAATAAAAGACGAGATAAGAATTCAGATAAGAGATAAAAATTTTTATTATTTTTTTTAAAAGAACATCCTGAAGTGAAACAAGGCCACGACTAAAAGCATAATAAAAAAACATACTAAAAGGTTAGCCCATGTCGGCAGGGAAATGCCACAGAGGAAAAGCACTAGATGCCCTATCATAGCTCAAAACCTAAATGATTAAAATAGGCCTTCAGCACTGACGTACTGAAGGGGCCTGTCGTACATTGAGGGGGAGTGCATCCAGAGTTTGGGGGGCAGCAAATGCAACGGCCCGCTCCCTATACGGGATTTGTATCTCATGTTTGGGATGCACAGCAGCAGGTGGTCTGCCGATCTCAGAGATCTGGAAGGGGTTTAAGATTTGATCAGTTCTGATAGATGCGGGAGCTGGACCATTCAGAGCTTTAAAAACAAAAGTTAGAACCTTAAACTGGATGCGGTATTTAACAGGCAGCAAGCGCAAACGGGCAAGGATGTGTATAATGCGACAGCATCTGGAGGTGTTTGTCAGAAATGTAGCTGCTGCGTTTTGTACTCTGGAGATGCTCAAATGAGGAGACACTAACAGCAGTAAGGACTGAGTTGGCGTAGTCCAAATGTGAGGTGATAAAGTCATGAATGACTGAGTCCAGATGTGGTCTTTTGACTATTTACTTTAAACGAGTGATGCGGCACAGTTGAAAGAAACAAGACCTGATGATGATATGATACAAATACTCACTTGCCTAATAACTGTGCACACAGTGTAGAGACGTGTCTGTGTGGCGTTTCTCTGGACTCTGGTCTCAAGTTCTATTAACTTGATTATTGGTGTAACTCCTGGGGCAGTCCTCATTGTGTCGTTGTGTATCCTGTCGCTCATTTTTAATAATGTACTTTAAAGGCAGATTTTCTGAAATGGATTGTAAATAAATGACGGGTTTATCTTCTGTAGTGGGCTGGCAGGTGTGTGTGTATGGACGAACCTAAGGTTGATGATGGGAAAGGCTCTGGCTCCGCTTGACATAAAAACTTTTTAGAAATTTCCAGATCAAAGGTTTGGGAACAGCTGCTGTACCTCATGTAAATGGAGGAACCAGTGACACTACTGCAACTGTGTCCCTTTAGTTTAGGTCTTTTCTTCATGCTGTGAGTTGTATTCTATTAACATCAGCAGGCAGACCCAGAGTTTGGTTGTAGAAGCTCAGAGTTTCGGTTTTCTGCTGCAGGGTCTGTCTTTGGGCCATGGAGAGAGCCAGCCGAGTCACTTAACCCACCAGCTCCAGAGGTGAGCAGCACACACACCCCTTGCAACAGCTATTGAGGAGTGAACAATGAAGTTGGTATGGTGGTGCAGCAATATTGACTGAAGTGTTACATCATAGCTCTATCTCTCTCCTCTCTCTTTCCCATTCTCCCTCAGGTTGCGTATCCAGCCCTCCAGCCCTCCGCCAACTCATCCCAGCAACCACCTCTTCAGACAACCTGATCAGAGTCCCTCGCCCAGCTCTGCAGGCATAATGCAAGGGCATGGTTAGTAATACCACACCTGAGGGCTTTATTGTTGCATTATATAATCAAATGAGTGTAGGTGCAATGTCTAAGCAGCAACAGATCATGATCACAACTGCTCTGCTTTAAACATCTCAGCTAATCATTCAGGGCAGTTCTTCTCCAAACTGATTCCATTTTCCTTGGCTTTACATACATTATAGTTGAAACCTGGATCGGCATGCATTCAGGTTTAAAACGGCTTTATTATAATGATTTGCAGGTTTTTTTCTGTACACAAATGGTGATGTGTTCATTTCTTGTGTTGTGAATAATGCATAAGGAAGTGTAGCTTTAGCTAACTGGATGAAAACGGAAACAGGAAAAGCAGGTGAGTCAACACCTCAGACAGCAGGAACACAATAACTAGTGATTACTGGGACAGCTTTTTCAGCTGTGGTGTAGAAAAGTGGTGACAGCAGCAGACCCATTCATCCTCCCAGTAGCTATCGGCCCTCCCATATTTTCCTATGTAGGACCGTGGCCGTCTCCAGACCTCACGTCCACATTTATCAGCTTCATAGAAGTTCAAAGTAACAAAAGGCTGTGATTAGTCCCTCAATAACAGCAAGGGGGACGCCTAGCTCTGATTGAGGATCGCTGATGTGTTTTCTACAAGTAAAACATAGAAGCAGTTAACCCCTACATCGTCATTACCATGTAAAGGTTTAAAGTCTGTATTTACATGAACCGCTGGGGTGGTTTAGAGCAGTGATTGCCAATTTTTCCCCACAGTTTTTTTTGTAATGAGGTTAGCAAGATGTTATTTGTAAAATTAACATTTTTAAAAGCTCAAAAACACACCCTGCAGTGTAATCAAAACGCCTTATAAAAGTTGCATCTATAAAGTTTATAGAAGATCACATTCGTTCATGTGTGTTTGTGTATAGGAGTTACGCCTGGGCACACAAGAAAGATGCGCTGCACCAGGTCATGCCCGTGCCATCATTTAAAAAAATGAGCCTTTATCGTTGCTGAGAGTGGCTACACGGTGAGCGTAATGCCACATCTCAGGAGCGCCTGTCCCCGCGGAGGCACTGAAGGTACGCGCTGGTTCTATTTCAAGCACCGTGGAATGGCTGTTTACAACATTGTGGAGTACTTTACAACAGACATTACGACGCGGAATGGCTCAATGGCACAACCCCAGCTGCGAAAACATTGACAGTTAGCTTATACATGCAGGTTGATTACTATACTGATGACTTTAAAGTACTGTTGATC